>NW_024882509.1:0-92500 GCF_019059575.1 Amphibalanus amphitrite | reverse complement strand
CGAAAATCCGCCGACAGTCTGAATAAGCTACTCCCGGGAGCCTTATTGACTCAACAACAGTGGCCCCCATTTCCCATCTCGGCTGCCCCTTCTTGGGCTCCGAGGACCACAGGATATCTGCAGGCTCGCCCGGCTCAAGCGATCTTGTGCCACTCATCGATCAGGTGTTGAACTGAAGTTTCACCCAGCACGACAAGCCCTCTGATTTCAGCTGACTTCACCAGCTGACATCGGCCTTTTGCCCTAAGCTAATGGGTATTTAGTATTTCTAGTTCCACTCACTTCACCTCTCCTTTTATGGTATGTCACCTTAACCCGCGCCCCGTTGGGCTCTGCCGAGCAACGCGCCCCGTTGGGGGGGGGGGGCATTTTGGCCCCCCCCCCCTAAGATCTCGAGAACCACGCAACCTAGCGACAAGCGGCAAACGGTGTTGGATAGCCCTATCAGGGAACTACCTTGTGACCCAATTTTATTGACCTAGGTCAAACCGATGACGTCACAGGTCAGGTCAAAGGTCCAATTGGTCCGAGTTGGTCCGAGCGGCCATGGCGGAGCGGGACGAGGCGCGGCGAGCGTGGGCCGTCACACGCTCAGTTACTGATCATGACGTTTATAGGCGGCTCCGGAACCGAGCGAAGCTAGTTCTGTCTCGTGCGCGCAGGTCCTACTTAACAGAGTCTTTACACTGTGATGCGAAACATTTTTGGAATAGACTTAAGCGATTTGGTGCTAACCTATCTGCGAGAGGCTCTGCAGGCGCACAGCCACCAGACCGTGATGTGCTGAGCGCCGACCAGCTCAACGAGTATTTTGCCGGTGTCGGCGCTCGTGTGGCAGCTGAGGCCGCGCGGGCCGCGCAGGGGACCGAGACCCCCGCTGCCGGCCCGCGGCCTCCCAGGGTATGTGCGA
Source organism: Amphibalanus amphitrite (assembly GCF_019059575.1). Classification (NCBI taxonomy): domain Eukaryota; kingdom Metazoa; phylum Arthropoda; class Thecostraca; order Balanomorpha; family Balanidae; genus Amphibalanus; species Amphibalanus amphitrite. The sequence goes on along the minus strand of NW_024882509.1, from coordinate 91,590 downwards.
GCGCCTTCGCCCCTCAATGCATAACGCTGCCAGACCTGATTCTGACCATCAGCCGGCTGAGTGCGTCGAGGGCTGTTGGGGTTGATGGCATTCCGATCGCTGCGATCAGAAGCTGTCTCCCTGCAGTCGGTCCGCCCATCCTTCACCTAATCAACTCATCCATATCCACCCTTACCTTCCCTGACGCATGGAAAGTTGCCATCGTCACACCAATCCACAAATCCGGTGACCCCAACCAGCCTGGCAACTACCGCCCCATATCCATCCTCCCATCTCTCTCCAAAATCCTTGAAAAGGTTGTGTGCTCTCAGCTCACCTCCTACCTCATCACTAACCACATCCTCTCCCCATCCCAGTATGCCTACCGCCCATCCCACTCCACTGAAGATGCCATACTCGACATTGTCGAATGGGCGGCTCGCAGGGTCGACGGTGGTGACGTTGCCGCGGTGACGTCAGTCGACCTGAGCAAGGCATTCGACAGTGTCGACCACTCGATGCTTCTGAACAAGCTCGAGTGGTATGGCATCTCATCCCGCTGGTTCAGCAGCTACCTCTCTGGCCGTTCCCAACTCATCCGCTCCTTGTTGGTAAGAAGACATTGTTTCAAGTACACAAACGACAAAACAGTGCAATTCAAATCTTTATATCTATATTTCGCAGACGTTTCAACGACAAGGCGTCTTCGTCAGTGCAAATGAAATGAAACTTAGTACATAGGGGAGAACGGGGTCAATTGTAACATTTTCTGCATTTTATCACTTGGTGCAAACACATTTGCAGTTATAAAGTTCTTTCTTTTATTATCAAAAACTACGATGTTCTGTCTTTAAAATGCAGTTAAAACATTTCCAAAATAACTTCTTTTTCGGGTCAAAATTGTTGTCTGAAAAAGTCAATTCAGCTGTTACAATTCACCCCAGATACGGGGTCAAAAGTAACACCACCCGGGGACAATTGTAACATGTTAACTTACAGGCTACAGCAACACATTTTTTCCAAAAAATTTGACTTAACGAAAGTATTGGACACTTGTTCATCTTCCAAGACTTGGTAGGTACGTTTCTTCTCAGGAATTAAGGCTTAAAACCTCGCACTTATGCAGGGGTTGGATGGACCTCATCTCCCTCGGTTTTTCGCAAATAAATCGCGTAAAAAGCTGCCGATTGCGATTAAACTTGCAGTTCTCTTAATTCTAGCAATGTTTCGTCTTCCTTGAAAATTTGACGACTTTGACATAATGGGCACTGACCTATAGCCTGTTACATTTGACCCCTGCAAAAATGTTACAATTGTCCCCGTCGCGCCTTGACATATTTTAGCCGAAACGGGCGCAAAAAAGATGTTGCATGTACAGCATTTAATGCTTTCAATTTATGGGCAACAAGCCTGCTAACGCTTACACAAAGTCTGAAGTCGATATCTTTTCAATGGCGGGAGTGAGCTAATCAAATATAACGGTATAAAAATTTACAAAATGCTCTCAAAAACACATTACTGTGCACAGCCATCGACATACCCGGCACTTTCGCCTCAAACTCTGTTGGGAAAGGCAGTATAGAATTACGCATTTTCGGTCTTAAAATCAGCTCATTCTATTGGTAAGTTTATGAATTATTAACACTGTTACAATTGCCCCGTGTTACATTTAACCCCGCTCTCCCCTATGTTTAATTAATTAGCATATTCGATAGCATATTCAATAGGATATTCGACAAATATTCGATAAATTACTATTCGTATTCGCTCAATCGTTCACATGAAAATGACACAGGATACATTTACCCACAGAAACACATCATTTTTGGAGTCCAACCACGTTCCAGAATGTGTGGTCTCCCTCCACTGGTACAAATACGTTTAAATATCTATCGCCATCTTTGCTCCGATCTTTGCCCACGTAAAGAAGCCCGATTTTACGTTGATGACATCATTTAACATAATATGTGCTGCTTCTTTTGCTTTACGAACTGATTTTGACATTCCTTCCTCGATGACGCCCGCCTTGGACCAGTCTGGCAGGCTTCCACACTTGTCTATGTGTGGAACGAATGCGTTTTTTGAGTCGTGATTTCGGACGTCCCGTTTGTGCTCCTTCAGCCGTGTTTCTAAGCCCCTTCCTGTCTCTCCTATGTATGATTTCTGACACGGGCCAGAGCAGGGAATTTTGTAAACCACGCTGTCCGTTTGTTCCTTGTTGTTGTGTGGTTTGGTCAAGCTTTCAATTCTCTTTCCAGTTACGATGGCGACATTGGTACCAGCAGCACGAAGGGAGCTGGCGATTTTTCATCCGCTCCTCAACGGCCCTCCCACTCTCCCACGGTGTTCCCCAGGGGTCCATCGTGGGTCCCATCCTCTTTCTCATCTTCGTCAACGACCTTACCGGCTTCCTCCCCCATGGCCGACTCATATCCTACGCGGATGACACCCAAATCCTGGACTCAGCACCCTCCAATCCCACTGGCATCCAAGTGCTGAAGTCCCGGGCCGAGGAGAGCATTCAGCAACTTCAACGCTGGTTTAGCTTAAACAGTTTAAAAATGAATGGAGAGAAGACCTGCTTCACTCTTCTTGGCACTCAAAATTCAGTTGATAAAGTCAAAAACTTCACCCTTAACGTAGATGATGCAACTATTCGGCCAACAAAACACATCAAGGTGCTGGGTGTTCTCCTCGACCAAACCCTGAGCTGGGAGCCACATATATCCTCTATCGTTCGGCGGTCAAATGGAATCCTTATATCACTGTTCAAAATTCGCCATCACCTCTCCCCTGACATCCTTAAAATCCTCGTTCAAACCCACGTTTTCCCCCACCTCCAGTACTGCTCGTCAGTCTGGGGTGGTGCCTCCAAATCCCGCCTGCACCGGCTGCAGAGGACCATCCATCTCGCTGTACGGCTCGTCTCTGGTCTCCGCAAATTCGACCACATCACCCCCGCCCTCGGCGCGCTCGGCTGGCCCGGCATTGGTGAGGTCATCGCACGCCGTGACGCGGTGAACGTGCAACGCGCCTTGTACGCCGCCGGCGCCCCCGACTCGCTGCGGTCCATGTTTCGCCCGCGTGCCGCCGTCTCCAATAGAGTCACGCGGGCCACGGCTGCGGGCGCAGCTGTGCTCGACCTGCCGCGGGTTCGACTGGCGGCGACCAGGCGGCTGTTTTCGTATAGAGCCGCCGCTGCATGGAACGGCCTGCCGCCGGAGGTGAAGGCGACTGGTTCCAGGAGACAGCTGGTGCAGCACTTTAGATAGTGACTGACAAGTGACATGACTGATTTTAGATATTTTATGTATGCTTTTGCGGGTGTTGCTTTATATTGACGTGTATATTGTATGTATGTATATGTGTGTGTGTGGGTGTGTGTACCTATCATGTATTGACTGGGCCGTAATAGCCACTTGTGGACAACCCCTAAATAAACGAAACGAAACGAAACGAAACAATTTTCACCGTTTACAGGCATTTCAAGAAATGCGTTGTAAAATCGAGTAAAATGCATTTCATTGAAAATCATCGATGGGGAAATGTTCTTCAAACACATATCTTGCTATTTGAGGTCACTGATACCAGGTCAGGTCACAGAGGTCAGGTCACTGGGGGGTCACAATATGAAAGTGTCGTGTGATACATGTTTTATGGTCCATTTTACATGACAAATGCGATTATGTGGGTCAGGCGACCTTTGGGGCCAGCTTAGGTCACGTTTTGGTCAAGGTCAGGTCAAGGTCAGGTCAAGGTCAGGTCAAATTAGGTCAAATTTCAAAGTTGATATTTTTGCATAAAATGGGTATCGAATCGATGCAGCTCGTCACGGGAAGTTCAATGGTGGTCTTTGTTTTGCCGTACGTGGTCTAGAATCGCTAAAAATTGAGTTTAAAAATTTGACGTCATCATTTTTGAACAGTTTTTTCGCTATAACTTGGCCAAAAAACGAGATATCGATCTGAAATTTGGTATGTATATAGAAGAGCACAGCGACTATCACATATATTCCGGTTTTTTCGAAATTCGGGATTTTTTATTTTTTTTTAGTTTTCCTAAAAAAATCATTTTCTTGAATTTTTTGGGGTCAAAAACCCAAAATTTTGAAAATTCGAGATAGCAGTTTTGTAGCGCCGCTTTTTGTCTACTAGCCCGTATAAAGAACTTTGAAATTGCTTGATAACTGTAGATTTGGTGAGCGTTTCAAGATTGCATGTTTTTTGCTCATTTTTGCTCGAACATCTCAGTTTGACCTCAATAACTCCTGACCTAAGGTGACCTAAGACTTGATATTAGGTGTGAAGGTGTCAAATTGATGCCCGGGAAGGTTCTGAAAATTTGGCGGCGCTGCGCGCCGCCGTTTTCTTGCTATTTAGGAAAAACCACAGGGGGGGGCCAAAATGGCCCCCCCAACGGGGCGAGGGTTAACTCTCCCAACTTCACCTCTCCTCACTTCTGTTCACCCCATCTCTTCTACACCCAGTTTTCCTCTATGTAGTTCAGCGTCGTGCAGTGCCGTCCCTCTACCGTAGTCCCACTGCCAGCTAAAGGTGCAGGACAGGGCCGGGCCGCCGACAGCAGGGACAGTCCGACACGCGGGTCAGTTGAAGGGACGTTCCAACAGAGCGGGACAGTCCGCCGACGCACAGTGATTGAGCACCCACCGGCGGTAAACATGAAAGGCGGACCGGACGTGGGCAGCCGAGACGTCCTCGGGTGGACAGCCGTGGACACGGAGCCGTGGACAGGTGGACAAGCGGACAACGACAACGGTGACGGCGGCGGCAGGCGGCGCATCAGACACGCCGCCGAGACAAATACAAGGAGCGCAATATATGGCACGCGCGGGAGAGACGAATGCGTCCGTACGGCCGAGGCAACACGTTCAACAAACCCTGCGCCCGGTAAGATGGATAGGGACGGATGCCGAGAACAAATAAACACGGTTAGTGTGCCAATCCATTGACCGTTTGTATTTCTCAGGGGTCGGCTCTCTTGTTGGTCTCCGTTCAACATCAAGCTTTCGCTCCAGCGTCCCGCCTCCTCGGTATTTCGACAGGACATCTGTCAGATGGTGTTTACCCACCCCATTTCTGGAAATTGATCGGATATATCCTTCTTCGATGATAGGTCTTGGCCACATTCAGTTACTAAATCGTCTACTATAAATGACTTTCATTCATTTCCCCAATTTATTCACTTACCTGGATCTGGTATGCGGCGAGCCGATCATTTTCTATATCAGCATGCGTCTGTCTGTCTGTCGTCCGCTCGATATGGTATCTACTCGATATCAGTGATTTTTCCTCGGTTCCTGCTCAGTACTCGTTCAAAAACCGTCGACTGACATCAGTGACGTTGTCAGTGACGTTTCAGTGACGGCGGCGGTGACGGCGGCGGCGGCGGTGACGCCGAGCCAGCTGACACACCGCACACACACCGAATACAGATTACTGATCTTTGTCTCTGCCCAACGCATTGTTACTTGTCCGATCAGATCTGATCAGAACAGACGCAGAGAACGACGGACAGACGGACAGACGGACAGACGGACAGACGGACAGACGGACAGACGGACAGACTGTGGCCGTCAGCAAGACAAACATGAACGGGAAGACGAACTCGACAGAAAATACTAAACCCAACTGCTCCCAGTCATCTTCGTCCCGCACCCTCCCCATTTCCGCCCATTGGTCTCGATTCTGACGCCCGTCGCCCAATCCCCCTACGGTCCTCCCTCGCCCTCAGATCAACATCCGGTCGATGTCAGACGCCCGCAGCTCAGTGCGCGGACCGTGGATCGCCGAGCATCCGATCATTTCTCGCACTGTCACCGCGGCGCTGAATGGCTCGCAAAAGATCCGCCTCATCGGTGGCACCGGTCCAAATTTTACACCTTGATGCCCGACAGATGGTCCCGGTGCGCGCAGCGGCGAAGCGCGGTAGCGATGCGGTAGAAAAGTGGTCCGTATGACACGCGGCACGTCTGGCGGCCGTTTCGCCGGTAGGATTGGCCGGCTTAACGTCAAAATGCTAAAGATATTGTGCCACGCTAATTCTGTAAGTCGCTCCGCGCGCTGGCTGGCTGGCTTTGATGAAACACCCGCCCGTGGGAGGTCCCGACTTAGGCGCCAGCGCCCAGTGAGCTTTCTGATCTGCCCGAACAAGCCGTGATTAAATTGCGATCAAAGCCCGATGTTGTAGACGCCTCGTTAGGGTGCACGTGCGCTGGCGGTGGCGTGCACGGATTGGAAGCGCCCGCCTAAGCAGCGACTTCAAACGCGGCACCGGCTAATGCTGTTTGTTTGAGCTAAAAATGTGTTCCGAACGAGGTAGGAGGATTGGCTCGGCAGACCACCCACGAATCGCAAACGGCTACCTTTTTATCTCATTCTGATTGATGGAAGCACGACATATAATTGCAAGCTAGTTTGTGCGCACGTATGATTGACGTATGCCAATCACTTGCTCGATTCATAAAAAAGTAGATATGGGTCAAGTTATGAACGGCATGATGATCACAATTGTTTTTTTATAATCCCTATACCTACATTCTGTGAATCCAGCTTTTTAGCATTTACCTACATTGAAGCAATATTGTTCTGAAACTCACCGAGAACCCAAAGTTACATAAATGTTGAGCGATTCCAACTTTTGTGTCGTTTTATTGTAGGTATTGCCACTAACCAAAGTCTTGCCCGGATCGTTGGGCTGACTGAAACTGCTATGGGCCTGGTCTTGGTCTGACGATGACAGGAGCATCAATGTTAGAACAGATGATCCTCCTTTTCAAATGAAACTACGATTGAATAGCCTTTATGATGTAATTTATTTACGGTAGAATGCAACGGGTGCCATTGTTTCAAAAGAAGCAGCATTCCACGAGAGAGGCCACTGTTATCTGAACCTAGTCAGCAAAAAGTCATGGAATTCTTCTGATAAAATCGCACAAAGACACCCTTCAAGCGGTTGATCACTTCACTTGGACATGCCAAATGCCGGGCGTGCGTAAGAAAATGACTGCACCTTGATTTACAAGTATAACAGGGCTGGCCTGTTCCATCCTCAGTAGTACGCCTGACTTGAACGCATGGTTAGCATTCACGACCAACTCTGATCTCTGGCCATATAAGTCAGCCCTACACCAGTTATCCTCCTCAGAAAAGGATCTGACCACTCGACGAGATCAGGCCCTCCTTTTGTAGCCAGATACTCCCCGAGCACGTAGGAATGCTGGAATGGAATCAAACTGGCCCACCCGGAACGCAGTCTGTTGGTCTGTCGATCTGTCAGTCTGTCGGTCTGTCTGTCTGTCAGTCTGTCTGTCTGTTGTTTGTCTGTGTGTCCGTCTGCCCGTCTGTCCGTCTGTCCGTCTGTCCGTCTGTCCGTCTGTCCGTCTGTCCGTCTGTCAGTCCGTTACAGAACCCCGCTCACCTATTAGCCGTTTCCCGTACAGACACAGGCTGAGCGGTCACAGGGCTCGACAGGCGTGTCAGGCGGATCGGTCAGCCGGCAACAGGCGCAGACAGGCGGGGACAGGCGGGCTGAGCTCTGGTCAGGCGGAGAGACAGGCGGAGACAAATGACGACAGGCGGAGGCGGGCGGCGGCCGGCCGCGGACGCGTCCCATTGTGTTTCTAATCGACAGCCATCGGTGGTGCGTCGGTGCGGCTCGGATCGGTGGGGCCGACGGAGGCTCTCGCGGCTGCAACCGGCCGTATCGCCGACCTCTATACATACACATGAGGCTGACGGGGTCGCGACACGGCGCCGGTGGAAGGTGCTCTGATGCCGCCGACGTCAGGCGCTCGAAATTCGCGGAGACAGCGGCGGTGTCGATGACAGGGGTGCGGTGTCGGCGACAGAGGCAGAGTGGGTCTGACGACCGCTAAGTGACGGCCGGCGCTGTCACAGGAAGGGTTAGAGAGCTCTGATAGACGGCAGGGAAGGAGAGGCGCAGAATGGCGGCGAGATCCTCAGCGAGGGATGTAGGTAAATACTGAACAGGTGGTGCGCGTATGTTGAACAATGTCTGACATATGGACAATGAAAACTACATGTGCAATGTGCTTGCAATGCTCTCCCTGCAGTTGCGCCCACTACCTCTCGGAGGAATTCAAGAGGGGTGCGAAGTAATCACGAATTGGATTGCTTGACAAGGACGGTGATCTTAAGCTTTACACTGGGATGGCGTTGAGTCCCCTCGAGCTGCCTCCACCTGCGAGTTTAATTCAATCGCCGCACCTGTCTCGCCTCTCTCAGCCGCCCGCCCTCTGAAGTAGCGCCCAGTTGTGGCCCTTCCCGTGCAGACGGGCCGCTGCAGTCCATTGAAGTCGCGCCGGCCGGCCGAGGTCCAGCGTGACTCGGCACGACGGCCAATTAGAGTCGGGCTCGGCGGCCCCTCAGAGGCCACTTATCTCGTCGGGAGGCCACGCAAACCGGCGCCACAGCTTCACGCACGCCGCAGTTGAGGGCAGGTTCACATGTCACGGCTCAGGTTAATGCAGGATGGTACATGGTGTGCTTAGGTGCTTAGCTGCTTAGTAAGTAGATTAGACTTACTCACCAATCCATTGCTGTTCTCTTTGGCAATTTTTCTTTCTTGTATCGGTTATTCAAAATGTAATGCCCTGTCTTGGGGTGGAAGGCAGAAGTGACTGTGTGTCTCACTGCCCTAATCGCGGTGTAATGTAGGTATCTGCCCGTCTCGCTGCCCGTCTCGCTGTACTGCGGTGGGAGGCAGCAGTGCCCCAGCTGTTTGTCGGCCCGTTTGTCGGCCTCTCTCCGACCGACCAGCTCCGGCTCAGCGCGGATTATAAATGGCTTATCGGCCATTAGTTTCACAAGACAATAAAATCGGCCCGGACGCGCCGTAATCCCGGGGGTAATAGTTTCGGTCTGATAGGCCTGTCACACACGGCCAGTCAGCGTAGGTTATCGGTGAACACCGGTAGACGAACGTGGGAGAATGTCGGGGCAGAGCGAGCAGGTGGCATCTGATTCAATGACCTCTCCAAATTCGTTCGTGAGTTCGTTCCGTCCGCTCGTTCTTTCGTTCGTTCGTTTGATCTCCTGTCCGCTACATTTTGTTCGGCGTATAACCGGGTGGAGAAGAGACGGGAATCTTTCCGGCTTCTGGCGGGCTCAGCGCCGCCTTGAATTTCCTATCAGCTCGGACGCCCCTGAATCCCCGGCGCGGCAAATATTGAGTTCGTGCCTTGATATCCCCCGGGGCGATTTGTTACATTTCACCGAGCCTTTCGGTCGGGGCTGACGATGAATCCGCCAGATTCATCACCAGCCCGCATCTTTTGTTGCGGCCCGTGTCGCGGCTTAGATTGTGTCGGCATTTCTCTGCAAATTACAGCCGGCCAATCGGGTGATGGATGGCCGGTAATCAAACCATCAGGCGGCGCGGTAACCGCTCGTTTCTGCCGGCCGGCCGTGCGTGCCCTCGCTGCGATCGACTGTGACCTGTGACCGGCCGCGGCGCGACTACACCCAGCGTCTGAGCCGTCCGTTCCCACGACGGACCGTGACCGGCGTGCCACCGGCTGATCGACCCAAACGAGCGCCGCGCCGGGAGCCGCGCCTCATTTGACGCCGCGAGATGATAATTGGGCCGCGCCGAGTCAGGTGCCCGTGCGCGGCGCCCCCTGCAGGTCGGCAGGGCGGCTCGGCGCGGTGGCTGCTCAGGTCCCACCGGGTGTCCGAGCGGCTGACCCGGGACCGGGGCGCGCCAGACGCCCGGGGCCGTCACGACGGCCACTGCAGACCGCGCGGCCCCGGAGAGCGCCATTCCGCCGGCCGCCGGGGGGCCGATCCGGTCGTGACGGAACGCCGGACACGGAGGGCGCTTCGTGACCGTTCCGGCCGCCGCGGGGGCGCGCTCGCCGGTCAAGGCTCGGTCGGCTGTGGACAAATGAGGCGCCCATTGTGGCCAGAGGTGAGCCTCAAGAGCCGCCGAGTGGCGCCGGTAGTCACGACCGCGCCGTGTGACACGCGGCTTTATCGCCGCGCTACGGTCGCAGCGCTGTAGTCCGGTGACGTGCCGACTTGTTTGTAGCCGTGTTGGCGGCGTTGCTTCATCTGACCTGATTCAGAATCACGAAGATGCGCTTAGCCATTGTCATTGCTGTCCGGCCGCCGCTCTCATGGAGGGTGACTCATCATTTATGGGATTTCACCTGCAGCATGTTTCCGTTTAAATTGGCAGCTGACTTCTGCTACCCATGTCAATCGAGCTGAATAAACCCGAGCATTATGAGCTCGCACGAGAGGCGCCATATTGTGCGACAGACTTGCCATTTAGCGGAAGCTGCACCGGCCCCCTTCCCTCCCGGTGGCTCCATTTCATTTTCTGTTGCTCTCTAACGAAGAGTGACATATCTGAGTATCTAACGATAACGGACAGGCGGGCACGGCCCTCTCTGCCCGAGTCGGAGCGCGCTCTGAATATTCAACGACCCTGATTCACTAACGCTGTACCCCTGACGCACTGTCACGTGCAGATTATTTTTAACTTTTTGCTTATTGCGCTGCTGAAATGTGTCACCGATGCCGTGCAGGCTAAATCGCGGCATTTTATGAGCCGCTCGACTGCGTGAATAATTCATCTCACAACGACTGATGTGCCCCCGAGCGCCGTGCAGCAGGCTAAAATTCCATCAGCATTTTGAAAAGGCGGCCATGACAGATAATGCGAACACGTGCTTCAGAAGAGTCCTTGCTGGCTTAGTTTTGCATTCAGGCTCACAGAAGCTGTGAGGCAGTGTTTCAGCTAATTAAGTTCATCAGACTACAAAGAAAATCAAATCGAGTTATGTAAACCAGGAAGTAAGTAGGGATTGTAACTTGAAAGTGATCTTGCCATTTTCATTCTACAGACGTAAGTTCGTTATCTATACGTTTATGTTTGCATTTTGATCTAAACAAGCATGTAGGTACTTAGAAGAAATATCTAATTTCAAGTATTTGTTACATAGGCCATGCTTAGTGCTTACTTAGCGCATGCTTACTTACCTTAGGACACAAGTTTTTGCAATATAGAAGATGACGTAGTTCCAGTTTTCCTTTTCTTCCCATGACACTGCATTAGCCACTCTCAAAAGACGTCAGTTTTCCTGTGGCTGTCCGCGCCCGCGGCTGCTTTACTCTATAGTCATGACCGTCATCCATACAGCTAAGGATGTCATGTTCAGGAGATCCTACAGGTTGTCGTCTTTCTTAGCTTCTGGTCTGACACGAGTAGTCATGGACAAAAAAGAAGAGACAGAAGATTGCATGCAGTAAGACACAAGTCACCCAACGGTCAACAGAGCTACGCTGCAGCTCTTCATAGTTCCGGTGGCTCTAACTGCAGATCATTGAGCGCCTTTCGGTCGACCTCTGACCTGTAGCTGCTGTCGAGGGGGCACCTAAGGCGGTTCGGCTGCTCGAGGGCCGAGGGGTCTCCTGCCGCGGAGACACAGAGAGGCGGTATTACTGTCCGACCTTCCTGGAAGCCATTACCGGCCACTGTATCCGAGCACTCGCCCCAGAGGAGCACTCGTCAGCCCCGTCCGCCACACCAGCTTTTCCAGGACGAACGGTAAGTGGTTGTCGGGTGCATTTGGTTCCAGCAAATAGTGCAAGTTAATTGATAAATGCATACAATTTGTGGTTACTATGTGTAACTTTTTCATTTTTGATTGCATATTGTGTTAGGTATTGTGCGTTTCACAGATAACGAATATCTAGATGCATTCATAAGCATATATCTTTGTACGCAGTGAGCAGAATGCAATATAATATGAAATGGCAAAATGCTGAACGAATTCATCATAACTACAAAATAAGTCAAATGAATAGACCGCTCCCAATAAGCAAACCAATGGTCGGACAGAATCCCATTGGGGATAAAACAGCGACCCTCAATCGACGGATCGCTAATTCCTCTGACGTCACGTGTTTTCACAGACAACACGGGAGCTGTCGGGGCCGACGGACCGGCATTGTGGCTCCGCCTGTCCGCCGGCGGCCCGTTTGTTGATTCAGGTGAGAGCCGGCCGCTGTAGATCCGATAATGTCGGCTACTAACCTCGGCCGTCACATAGTGCGGCCGAGAGAACTGTGGGGAGCGTCACTCAGGAATGGATGGGCGCGCCTGACCGCCCCCCCCCCCCCGACCGCCCCCGACCGCCGCCCCCCGACCACCGCCCGGCCGGCAGTCCCAGTGGCATTGTTCCCAGCACCAGATCACTTTTTGCAGTGGTGCATGCTGTGACAAAAAGGCGAATACTGTGCTTGAGACGCTCACCGTGCAACCGATCAGATATCGAGCAAGAACGGCCCACGGGCGGCTCCGGTGGCGCACCCCTGTACGCGGGGCGACGCTGCGTCATTTTCGCCGCGGGAGGTGTCCAGTGACAACGGCGAAACCATTCATCTCACCAGAGGTTTTGTTAGGCTTCTTATGCCAGATGTCTGCGCAAGGATATTTTGTTATTATTTAGACATTTTTGCAGAGTGAAGCACCTCGCTTCTTCTTGTCAACCATTTTTTTTCCTTTCCATGTCCGAAAGAAATGATTACCAACTGTACCTATAACAACTAAAAAGGCGTTCAAAATGGTGTAAGAAGAATCAATTACTTGGAATTGAATCGTAAGCATTTTTGACAACAATACCTAAAAACCATGAAAAGCACATTTGCATCCAAGTTGCAATTTATAAAAAAAAAATTGGAAGCATTCTTTTCTGAGCATTCCTTTTAGTTTTCACTAACAAGGTGCATATTCACTACCTTTGCATTATGCATTATCACTCAGCTCAAGACTATGGTCATCAGAAAGGTTAAACCAAGATACCTATAAGAAACAGGTAGGTCGGATGTTTTGAGTAAAGCCCTGGTGACGTCACAGACGTTTCTTATATGTAGAATTTCGCCTATAAGGAAAATATTTTACAAACGAAAATTTGTATTTTATTAGGAAAAAATACAATCTTTCAATTTCATTATGAAACTTATATAATTTAATTACAAAACTTGAAATCCTGTGAGTGTTTGTCCCAGCCCCCTGCTATACCTTTGGTCACGTGACTGCCATGATAAACTTTGCGTTTTGCAATGTTATGACTAAAACAGAAGAAATAAATGTTACACGTGTATTATTTATGATGTCTTAGGCAGCAACCGTGTAATTATATTCCTAAAATACATACAATCTGTTGAAAAGAGGTCACGTGATGTTACCAAATTGTGCTCGGACAGCATCTTCTTGAACTTCGATTTTGAGTACTTTGTACCTTCATTGAGGCCTAATAACGGACGTTTTTGGTTATGAAATGAAGCAATGAAGCTAATGAGGGCAAAATTTAATCATTTTTGCACTTTCAGGCCGGGCTATCCTGGCATGAACTTCAGCCAGTTTGTGTGTTAAGCCTATGGTGAAGGGAAAACTTCACGCCCGGCTGACGTCACAGACCTCGGCTACCAAATCGTGTCCGGTGGGGGTCGGGTTAAACAATGATCGATCTGTCAAGAGGTAACGACTCATTGCAAAATATTCAATCAGTAATGTGCAGCTTCAAACATACAATAATATAAATGATCTGCGTCTCTACATTCCATCCACGATAATCATTTGGAGTGATGAGCTGTTCGTGAGGGTGTTTAGCAGCTATACCAAATTAATGATATGACTATGATTTGATAGATAAACTAGGCCTTTACTAGAGGGACCAAAGCACCATTCAAATAAGCTGGTATCGTTTATGCGAAGGTACATATATGTTGATTGCGATCCTACAATATGCTACATACGCACATATCGTGATGGAAGTTAAAGGTGCATATTTTTAAACCATGTAATGCATCATCGACTGGACTTGGCCATCTGACGTGGTCTCTCCCAAATTAGAGTTTCAATTAAATTTTGGAAGCTGTGCTATCTGTAACATATAACGCCTCATAACATTCTCAGCTGTTGATATACACGTATTTCCGTGGGGCCATGAAAACTGTTCGCTCTTGGAATATCAAATTTAACGAACCTCATATCCGTGCACCGAACCATGTTTGGAAGGATTGCTCTCGGAAGCGCAATGTCGTTTCAATTCGAGGGGTGCCAGGGCCAAGGGTGAAAGATGTCGTTTGGTACAGCCTGCAGTTCTATTTCGAGACCATTTTATGATGGCAAAATTTCCAAGTCAATGGCTCTTTTTCTCCATGATGGGAACGCACTGAATCAAGTTCCAGTGCAATATATTCATTTTGAAATATGATCACTGCACGTGCCCGGGTTCGCAAGGACATTTCACAGCGGAGCCTCCGATCGTAACCCCATCAGAATTCGCGTGAGGTGTGAGCCAAAGATCCAATTGATTCTCTGTGACGAAGAAGCGTTCCCACTCCTCAGAGCAGAGAACGAGGCTCGTTGAAGCTACAAAAAGAAACAACCATGGATGACATCAGCATTGCTAACATCTGTAAACAGAAAGGATATGCTCTACAAATGTTATCTGAAAAATAGGAGCAAAGAAAACTTTGCAAAATACAAGGAATGTAAAAATTTGCTTACTAAGATCATTAGGAAGGCAAAAAGGTCCTATTATCAAAATGAGCTAGACAAATATAAAAGAGATGGAAAAAGGCATGGGACATCATCAAGGAAATACTAGGTACAAAGTCTGTGTCCTCTCCTCCAACCAGCCTGGTTGGTGAAAGGGGTATTGTGAGTGACCAAAATGAAATATGTGACCTGCTCAACAATTTCTTTGTAAATGTAGGCCCCAAGATAAATTCTAGTGTCAATGCCACAAATTGTGACCCATTATCATTCATAAAGAATCAGAATGCTGAAACTATATTTATGATACCAACTGACATTGAAGAAATCAACTCAATTGTGAGAGAGCTGAAAAATGGTTCTCCAGGTGATGATGGCATCAGTGTCAAAATCATCAAAGCATTGCAACCTGCTCTTATAAGACCATTGGTACATTTAACAAATCTGAGCATGAGCCAAGGCAAATTTCCAGACCTTCTCAAAACAGCTCTTGTCATTCCAGTTTTCAAGAGTGGAGACAGGTCATTAGCCCAAAATTACAGACCAATCTCATTAATCTCAAATGTCTCCAAAATCATTGAGAAGGTTATTTATAAAAGACTATACGGCTTCCTTGAAACTCACAGTATTATATCTGCCACCCAATTTGGATTCAGGCAGAAACATTCTACTGAACATGCATTAATTTACTTCTTAGACTTTATCACTGAAGCCCTAGAAAGTGGAAAACATGCCATTGGAGTATATCTAGATGTCAAGAAAGCATTTGATAGTGTCAATCATGAAGTACTCATTAAAAAGCTTAATAAATATGGTATAAGAGGAAAGCCCTTGGATCTAATCGCAAATTACCTGAAAAATAGAACTCAAAGAGTAAAAATAGGAGAGCAAGTATCTTCACCAAAGAGCCTAACTTGTGGAGTACCCCAAGGTTCTGTTTTAGGCCCTTTGTTATTCATTATTTACTTGAATGATCTAAGCACCATATCAAACCAATTGAATATCATAACCTTCGCAGATGACACTAATATCTTCCTCAGTGACAGCATGTATGGTAAACTAGAAGGCAAGATGAATAGGGAGCTACAACTTATCAACACTTGGTTTAAATGCAACAAGCTTAAACTGAATCTTGAAAAAACGTGCTATCAAGTATATACCAAAACAAAAGAACAAAATCAACTTAATATAAATATTGAAGGCAGTAACATCAGGCTTGCTCCATGTGTAAAGTTTTTAGGTGTTTATGTAGACTCAAAGCTAACTTTTAAAGAGCATATAAAAAAGCTTTCTACTAAGCTAAATCAAATTGCAGGTATCATCAGTCGGGCTAGATGGTGCCTAAGTGAGCACCACAGCCTATTAATGTACAACGCCCTTGTCTTGCCTCATATAAACTACTGCTGCTTGGTATGGGGCATAAACTATGAAACAAACTTAAAAGCAATCTTGACAGTGCAAAAACGCATGGCCAGAATAATTATGGGTTTACCATACAGAGAATCTGTGACACGCCGATTGAAAGAAATTGGTATGCTCACTATTCGAGACATTGTATCGTATAAAGCTACTATTTTTGCATATAAATACTTAAATGGTCTTCAACCAGCAATATTAAGAAAATTGTTCAAATTTAAACCCCCAAGTGTGACCAGAAACAAAGACACATTCCAGGTACCCTCCACCAGAAACAATTATCGAAAACACACTGTAAAATTTCATGTCCCAGAAGTGTGGAACAAACTGAGCATACTCTGTGACATATCAAAACATGACAGAATAGGAACAATCAAAACTAAAGTGAAAAAACATCTACTAAGATGAAAAGCACCAACACTGGTGCAAAATGAACATACAGTGCTGTTACTCTCATCGAATACATTATACAAGTCCTGACTACCGGCGCACGGGTAACTAGCCATGAGAGCATCTTTAAGAACACATATCATATATTTTAAAGAAAACGAAAAAAGAAAAAAACTCATTTTATTCTTCATCAAATCCATACCGTTTTTAACTAAAATAGTACCTTAACAGATTGATTGACTGATGCGTTGCCCCCACCCCACCCACCGGGCTAACCCGAGACCGGCCCAGCTTAACTGCGGGGCTGGTCGGCTGGCCGGCCGGGCGGGGGACCGGCCCATACGATGGGCTGACCTCCCGCTCGGCTGGCCGGCCTCCGGGGCGCCGTCCACTACGCGGTACGCGGGACGGCGCAGGTGGGGGCGGGCCGCCCGCCTGGAGCGCCGGGGAGGTACCCCATAGATCTCCCCGGCTGGGGAGGCAACGTTGAGTTCTCCCCGGGGCCGGGGCGGACCATTCCTGATGCATTGGTGAATGGTACCGCCCTGGCCTGGCCAGGCGGGCTGCAGGAGTGTGAGACTGGGAGAATGTTGGCATGGAAATGTTTGCTCGCACGAATCACCATATCAGGCCCCATCTCTCCTGATGACTCTCTTGCAACAAGCTCGGCTTAGCTGGAGGGCATCGGGAGGGATGGCAAGACAATATGCATGAATTAGACCAGACCTGATTTACCCCACTAATGTCCCCTTCCAAGTGAGTGTGTGCGTGTTCCTCACTAACAATGTGCGATTGAACCCTTAGCGGACAGTTTATGCTGGATTTGGCATTAACTACTATGGCTCTCTGTATCTACTAACCAAGTTAAATAATATCATACGTAGTCAATTCTGCTTCTTTTATGTTTTTTTCCTCTTCTTAGCAGGGAGTGCCGCGACTTTTTCTACTTTGATTTTGATTTTGGTGTTAACGTAAGGGTTCTGTGCGTCGCTGGGACTGAGGGTGGGGGCACTCCTGGTTGCCTGATCATGGGTAACGGACTATTAGTTAAAAAAAAAAGGTTCTCATACATTCTCATCACAAGTTTGCCATTGACATCTGAGGGAAGACTGCTTATCTATCTTTCTGCAATATGCAATACAGAGACATAGTGCCACACTCATGACTGACGAAAATCGCTTATAGCTAAATGGACGACGGATAAGCGGCGTCGTCCGTCCAAATAGATGTTCGTACCCTAGCTGGAGATCGACGAGGATGGAGGACCATTTACGTTTGGACCGCCCTGCTCTGGCTCCCTCTCTTGCTTCCCTGCCGACCACACTGTCAGCTGGTTGGGCCCTTCCGAGCCCGTCTCACATCTCCCTCGTTTCCCGCGCCCGCCTCGCCCCGGTTCCACGCCTCTGCCGTCTTTGGTCATACGCCAGCATAATTGGTGAGCGGCGGCTCGTCTCATGTCGCCAGAGACCGCTAATTTACCCTGTCCGTGCCTGATGTGTTGTCGGCGGGCCGGACTGTGGGGTTGGCTGCCGCCGCCGCTGCCGCCGCCGCCCCACAGCTGGGCCGCTGGGGGCCCAGCTGTGGGGCCCACCTCCTTCTTCCCTCCTTCCCCCCCCCCCCCCACCACACCCAGTCGGCCCGTGAAACCGAAAATGGCCCGGGCGCCCGCCCCACCAATTATTGCACTTTTACCGGGGCCCGATCGCGCCAGATGTAATTGCTGGCTGGCCCGTCGGCCGACACGCACTAGCCGCAAATGAGATGGATGGAAAATAATGTGTTGTGCTGTTGCTGTCAGATACTGAGAGGAGAAACTCGGGACGTTTATAGTACGGCGCGTAATGACTTCTGGCCCATCAGTCAAAGAGGCGTAGAAATGTCCATGTGAGCGTGTAATGATGGATTTGGCTCGATGTGCAATTAAGTTGTTATCAGATCTGAAATGTAATTGCGCATTTCTACTTGTTTAGTGCCTCAAGAGAGTAAGCTACGTATTTCTCATGCCTGTATTTCTAAGCTGAAATCTTCCAGTAGGTATGTGCCAGACTTTGGTTCTGCGGTGTTTGTTTCAGCTGGGAATTAAATACTGCGTTACCGCTTTGATCTCTTGTAAAATACGGTTGCATAATGCGTGTTTTGAATGTTCGGGACAGTGATAATATTGGTGTTAGGGGAAACGACTCTACTTTTGATTCAATTCAATTGAATACATAATGGAAACGATTTCCAAGCTGCCTCAGCAGCCCGATTGTTCAAGAGGAATCCACCTGCAGAAACAAATTGTCGCTGGTTTCAAAGCGTTTGTATGCTTATCACCGTCTATGACAGCGTGTAACACCACATTTCAAGCCAGCTGTCAGAAAAAGCACTTAGCCGTAATGGTCTGAATGTTACATGGCACGGCCGATGGCAGCCGGCCTGCAGAGAGCGCCGTGAGTGGGCCCATCTCGGGCGCGTTAACATAACTCGTGAGTGCACTTCAAGCCGGCACTGCCGCGGCGGTTCGCCGCCGGTCGTATATACGCTGATCTCAGGAGCGGAACATGTTCGTCAGCAACAAAGACGGCCGCCATTTGGTGAGGACTCACTCAGTGCCAGTTCCACACACAGATTTCCTGTCCTCAGCCCGGCACAGGCACTGTATGCAGGTATGAGTGAGAGTCCGCTATAAGAATGAGTGCCTTATCATCTAACACCGGCATCACTCGGTTGGTGACCGCACGAGCTCCACATTCCGTACACATGATCCGTGACTCCTGAGAGGATTCCACAGTCGCGGCACGACGATCCTCCTCCCACCACGGAGCCCCGCGGCGCGACGACCGGTCAGCGGCTAGGAACGGAACCTCTGTGCGCTCCGATTGACGAGCATGGCGGCCTTTCTGCTGAGTTGTTCCAGAGGCCTCCTTTGTCTCATTCATTTATACATGGTCTATATATAGGGAGAAGGCAGATCATATTTTTTTCAGTTTGATGGAGCATTTGCACTTACCTAGAACAAAACAGTCTAGCTTGATGTTTGGTAACTCCATGTATGTACTTACCATCTGTTGAGGCGATTAGCTGAGTTAACTGAAAGTGACGGATCTCGGCAGCCGGTAAATCGGTAGGTGTTCTCCGTCTCTTCAGTATCCACTATCCAGCCCCCAGTTTATCCGTTTTCCCACACCAAATCCGTCCGTAGCCCGCTGAGACCTACCGGTGCAGTGTTTACCCTGGCTCGGCCGGCGCCGTTTGTACTTGCAGCCAACAAAGTGTGCAACAGGCCACACCGGCACGACAAACACCGGTCTCTCGGAGGATTGTGAGCTACCCAAACTGCGCCGCCCGGTCCTGTGCAGTGGCGCGGAGGTGGCCGAAGGGAAACGCTAAGTCATAGGTATCAAACCTACCCAACAAACCAAGCATTTACCGTATTGCAAAGGCATGCAATACCGAGTAAAGCAGAAAGATGAGAACATTGAAAAGAGCAATGTAAGCGAACACATTTGCTTCTGAAATATTAAAAAAACAATGCCAAAGTGCGCTGTTCTTAGGTATACCGGTATTGTTGCAGTATATTTTTACATAGATTCTGACCTAAAGTAAAGAGCCTGCCGCAAGTTTTTCTCACATTTCATGTGAGCTTCTATATACCTCGCCAGCCGTAAAAGCTACTTCCCAAGATAGCACCGTGTCTGAGCTATAGCTTCTTTCAGAGCGTGAGGCCATCAACAGCGATACGATGATGAAGGTGCGCCGCTATAGTCTCCCTGCGCCGGGTACGCCGCGCTAGCTGCTGTCAACTTTACGGCCTCTGTTTGCCGTTATATGCATTATAAATCCTGCCAATCCGTGGCGGATGCTTACATCTCGCCTGGTCTCACAAGCGGAAAGAAGCCGTCATAAAACATGCCTTTTGATCTCTGACTTTGAGAAGTGTGCGGTATTTCTGGAGAAATATTTTTCACGACATTTTAAAAAGCACTTACAAAGTAACGTTACTCAGCCCCAGAAGTCTTTGACGGAAGGAAGTTTGACTGGTCCAGTTTGTGTTCTGGCTGGGTGTGATCTGACCACCCATCTGTCTTCACTCTCCGCCCACTCTTTCCCCGGTCAGACGAGGCTCGCTGGGTGCCGTAATTCGCACTCTAGCGATCTCGGCCCTAAGCGCATGCTCGCACTATTTAAATCCCTCCCTAATTAGCTTTCTTATCTCAGCCCTCAGCTGCGCGCCCGCGCGTTAATTGTTTAACCCTATTAGTGGCAGGCTCCTGGCTACCCCATATTAGTGGCAGGGGGGGGGGGGCTGTTTACGACCCCCCCTTGATATCTCGAGATCTAACCGGCCGATTTTCAAAATTCAAACGGCATTCGATTTGGCTCAACGAGATCTACATTTCTAAAAAAAAATAAAATTAAAAAATGTCAATAGGGGGGTAGAGGGGGGTAAAAAAGGGCAAATTGCAGATACATTTTAGACTGTTTATCACGGCCAGGTTTCTGAACCAATCTTAACGCAACTTTTGCCGATTGATAGAGAATGAACCAGGAATTCACATGGATCCTAAAAATATGCATTTTCAAAAATCATAGGCGGATACAGATCATTGAGATTGGAAGTACACAAAAAGTATAGTAAATAAGGTTTTTGTTGGTACTGTTTCTAAAAAGGGTGGCAATGGTCTTGTTATGTTACAATTTTCTTATGAGAGAACGACTAAAATTGTATTGGTCATGCATAGGCGGTGTCAGGGCACCTATGTTGGGAGGTAAAAAATAACCCCCCTTTTTGGACGCCTGGATCCGCCTATTATAGCAAAAACGTGTCAAAAGAGGATGCACAATAACTTTGTATATGTTATCACATGATACCTTTCATTCACTGTTCGTAAAACTGGTGCAGCATCGTGATCTTCGCCCAAATGACTCGCTTCACGAATAGGACCCCCCAATTCCCAGTGCTCTGAAGCCGCCCCTGGTAAAGTTATGAACTTGAAATTTTCAGGGAATGTGCCCAATTTAGTTTTAGGAAAAGTCAGAAAATTTCAGCATCGTAGCTTCAGCGGTTTCGGAGATATTCCCGAAAAACCTGAGGGGTGGATAAAAACAACCCCCCCCCCCCCCCCCTGCCACTAATAGGGTTAAACCTTCCAACCGACTGTGACTTGCAGTTGGCCGGCCGAAATGGACTCTTCACGAATGAAAACGCTGCATCGGCGCCTCAAGAGTCAAAAGCTAGGGGCTGATTACTGTTGTTTTTACGAGTCATTTAGGTCATGTGGTCTGGACTCTTTGTATAAACCTAAAAGCGTGATGCAATACGCTCGAAATGACTTGATTGTGGCACTTGTGATTTCGTAACTGTGACTAAAAGGAACTGATTGTCAGGTAACAAAATGTCAGCATGAGACAGCGAGCACACTTAAACTCGTGTGTCATCAGTCACACTATTCACATAAGGACACACAGTCCCAATTGCAGTTTCTAGAAGTTCCCTGGCTGCTATAGGTACACTGTACCGTGAAACTGACTGTTGACTACAGAGGCTGATCACAGCTGCTGATCGTGAGACGTGTATGAACCTCTGTGTCACCAGCCGCTGCCTCCTGTCACCATGGAAACACGCCACCCCACCTCGGCCACTGCACGTCACCGACCCCCCATCAGCAACGTTTAGCCTACCCCGCCAAAGGCTCCTCCCAGCCCCACGTCACAGACCTCCACCAGCGGCGGCGGCAGCGTTTAGTCGACCTCTCCCCGCCCCTCCCCCCCCCCCGTCATCAGGGCAGCATCTGTGTGCCGACAGGACACCTCCATCAGGGGAACACTGAGCGCTAGTGAGACCGCCGGCCGCGGCGCCTCTCAAGTCGGACCGCCGCTCTGCTACCGCTGCCGCCGCCGCCACCGCCACTACGGGCGCTTGTTTTATCTCGCGGACTGTCATATTCGTTTTGTCTGGCACCAGGTCAACAGTAATATGCCGGAAGTGGAGCTGCGGCTCAGTTTTTACTTGTAACGTACACTCAGAAAACACTTTGAGAACATTTTTGAATAAGGGCTCATATGAGTGCCAAAACAGGGCTCAAATCTGTATGATTTTAAAATCGGTATCAGTTAGGCGCCCTTTTCGGGCTCAAAGTACATTAGCCCCGAAAGCGGCTTCAGTTCGTCTTCCTTTTCGGGCTCAATTCGAGCTGCGTTTTAGGGCTCCATACGACATTCCGCCATTCCGTCTTTTGCTGTTTTCAGTGCCATGTGTTGGTGTACCTACCGCCGTGATTTCAAAATGAATGGTAAGTTATTAGTTATCAGTTATCGCTATCTTTTAGAAAAAATCAAGATGTTGATGCTCATGCCATTTTAATCCCTTATCAATTAAAATTGTGGTGGCATTTGTTCAGAAAAGGTCTGATCTACAATTGTGGCGCCGTTGATACGAATACGCACGGGCTTGATTATTCGTTTTTCTTGTATTTGCGCCACATGAAAACATCATATCTGGATTCAGGATGTCAAATAGTGTAAGAATGTGCAAAATTTTTGTCTGGTTCTTTGTGATGATGTGATTGAAGCAATGCTTTCAAGGGTAGGTAAGGATTTTGTTACTTGTTCGTAATGGTTATCTTGATGCTCAACTAAAATTAATCCTAACCTTGCCTACTAACCTATTAAGTTAAACTTAGTACCAATACCTACCAACCTACAACCTATTTGGATCTTTCATATACTTATAACATGCTGCTGCTTCTGCTAACATGCTGCGGAATGCTGGTTGACATGATGGAATGCTGGTATCACAGTGTTCCATGTTTCAGAATTTTAGGTGAATAACCACACATGATGGGAAAAATATTTTCATCCTAAAAATATGACAAGTGGCTTTATTTCATCTTTGCTAAAAAAATATGTCAAAAGTTTGATTCAACAGCCAGCTGCCAGGTTACGCATGACTTGACAGTTGATGCATCTACTCTACATCATTTCATTTCAGATCCTGTGAAGGTTCTGACAAAATCAGGTAAAAAATGGCATTATGCAGTTTTGCGGAAAGACTAAATCTATCTCATTTTGTCTTCAGATTTTTTTTTTGTTGGGACACCCAATTGAAATCCAATTTTAGAACACTGTGACACCATGCCTGTGTGCCAAGTAAGAGGAAGGGTCTACAAGTATACATCAAGATAACCAATTATGGACAAGTTGAGACTTGAGTCATGAGCTCTTATTTGTGGTTACAATACCTTCAACTGCATGATTTTGCACAACTTCCATACAGGCATCCAGACTGGAAAAGGTTCAAGTCCATACTTATTCTGGTGCTTGAATATGGCAGTTCAAAGATGGAAGGCATATGATGCTACAAAATGAAAAAAAGTAATTCAACTTACAAAAATAGGTATTCATATCTATCCTAAACTAAACTAACCTAAACTTACCTAACCTAATCCAACCCAACCCAACCACCCCAACCAGCCCAGCCCAGCCCAACCCAGCCCAGCCCAGCCCAGCCCAGCCCAGCCCAGCCCAACCCAACCCAACCCAACCCAAAACCTACAGTCTAAAACCTAGAGCTAAAACCTGCAGCCCAAACTGGAAAACATCCATATGGTACGCCGGACGCCCGTGAAGCCGTCATGCGCCGAAGTTCGGCGCAAGCTATTTTGCAATTTGCGCTGAAATTTCTGCATTATTTGCGCCGAAGGTTAGTGCCTTTACAAAAAGCACGTTTACATCTGCTGGCCAAGGTTTTATAAACCAGACAGAACGCTCTGGGCCTTAACCACTCCTGACTCCCATGTTTGAGCGTCCAAATTAGTTGATGTTTCCATGGAAGCTGAATACCACAATACGTGTAGCGCACTGTAGCATCGTGCCGTGAAATAAGGCTCGGGACGGAAGTTCCGGGGTCACAATAATTGGTGTGGCGGTGTTGTCGCGGCTGGCGGGCGCCAGCAAGGGGTTTAAGTTTACGACACCACTCTTGTTTCAGGAGAGGTGTCAGCGATTCGAGACTACTTGGGCATGCGGGCAGCGGGGTCGGCGTGGCTGCCTGCGGCTGCGGCCACACATCTTGGCGTCCTGGAGGCGGAGATGCTGATGGTGGCATGAGTCATCACTGGCTGCCCGATTTCCATGCTCCAAGACTCGCCGTGAGGGCCGAGGCGGGCGTCGTGCCGATGGAGAGATGAGGAGGGATGCGCTGGCATCGCGCCTACTGGCGAAGGCGCTCTCCCTCCCGTCGGAGGACCCGCCGCGTCGTGGCGGAAGCCCCCCCCCCCCCCAACCGTGACTGAAGTCAGTGACCGGCTGGAGAGAGCGCGGGGGAGCGGTGTGGGACCACTGGAGTGGCGCTGCCCGCCGAGGCGCGCTTATCCACGAGACTGCCCCCGTAGACGCCAACAGACGGCGTCACGGTCCACCTGGACCGGCTGCCGATCGGGGCGTCCGCGACAGCGAGGAGGAGTGCTGCGGAGGCGTGCCTGGGAGCGCTTCCCCAGCGTGCGACGTGGGCCTGGGTCAACGGGTCTGTGACCGGGGGAGTAATAGGAAGGCGGCGCTGGGGTCCTCACCGAGCACCCAGACAGTACAACATTGGTACTGCGGGAGGCGGCGGGGAGGATTTGCTCCAGTTACCGATCTGAGATGGTGGCGCTCAAGACGGCAAAGCAACATCTCCTGGAGCACCCGTCCTTCGAGGAAGACCCCATAATCATTTGCTCCGACTCGCAGGCGTCGCTGGCGACGCCACGAGGTGGACAAGTGGCCCAGACACCCCCCCCCCCCTCATCCCCTAGGTGCCGCCATCTGGGAGTATATGATGGCCCTAGTGGCTGTAGGGGGCCGAAGAATCCACCATAGAAGGAGGGCGGCGATAGCCCGATTAAGCTGGGCGTCCAGTAGAGCCTCGGCTCTATCATGGGCATTGGGCAAGGACTCTGCGAGCACCCCCGTCTCCTCCATCTTCGACGGCACTCCAGTCAGAAAGCTGTCCCCACCCGAGTTTCCCAGCAGCATGGGCCACATGAAACCGAACAGCGCCGAGCCGCTCGACGCTGAGGACCAGGCGAGAGTAACAGTGAAAAGGTGAAACGCTCGAAACGGCGCGCGCCGCCGGCCGAGGGCGCCGAGCCGGCCCAGGCCGGCTGCGGGTCAAACAGAAGCCGTCTCCGCGGCGGCCGCCCAGTGACAGCGACTCGGACTGACGTCGAGGCACCGCTGCCGCCTCCGCCGACCAACCCGCCGCCCAGCAAGGGCAGTTTGAAGGCGGCTGCGCCGGTGAAGGTGGCGCGGCCTGGCAGGGGCCGCGGCCGGCCCACTCCCAGCTACCCGTCCCGCGAGGTGCTCAGTACCACCGACTCGTCCGATTCTGAGGCAGCGCCGGCGGCGGGCCGCCGCCAGCAGTGACGACGACCGGCTGGCGGCGTTCGCGCGGGACTTGTCCGACTCCTGGTACTCGGACTTGCCGCCCAAACTGGACGCCGGCGGCGTGAGCACCAGCAACGCCAATAAAAAGTCCACCTTCATCCGGCTCTTCTCGCACCGTGTCAAAAGGACTACGCCGCGCGGCCGGCCGGCCAACTCGAATGAGCGCAGCGAAGGGCACACGTCCCCGACGGCGGCACTGGCGCCTCCCGCCGCGCCGCTGCCGGCGTTGCTGGCAACGCCGATCCAGGCCCATCGATTTCTACTGTTTTGTTGCCTACGTGCCGCTGCCGCCGCTCAGCCAGCACAATGGCGTGCCGGTGTTGCGCTGTCGGATCGAAAAGCGGCTCGTGCAGCGGACGGACGGGTGCGGCCCGCGCGATGAGCCGCCGCCGCACACCGAGCTGCGCCGCGCGGACGTGAAGGTGGAGCTGGCAGCGGCCTGCTCAGTCCCCTCAACGGCGTCGACCGGCTCTCCGGCGATTTGCGGTCAGAAACGCCGCCGCTTCTGGGACCCCCTGCACCCTGGGACCAAGGTGTCAGAGCGCGGCGCTGCCCGTGAGACGTTAAGTTAGCACAGGCAATGTCGTCTGCACTCCTTGCAGTTCATGTTGAATACACAACCATGTTGCGAAGTAATAGGCGCCGGGTTTTTCAGTTCATATAACTTTTTCCCTGGCTATTACACCCCACAACCGAACACTGACACCTTGCACAAGTATGACTGTGTGTATGAATGTTAATAAATACATGAACCAATGTTGTGTTTTCGGTTCCAGTACCTTCTTTGGGCACCTCGGCAACAAGTAAGTAATTCGTTAGCTTTGCCACACCTAAGATAGGCTCCCACGTTGTTATTTGCTCCCGGGTTAACATAAACCGGTTTAACGTAACTTTTGCATCCCGGCCAAAATTGCCGGGTTAACTGTCCCACCGCTCGAGACTGGCGCTAGGCTGGCCGAGCAAAAAAAAAGTTTGTCCGCGGCTTCGTCTTATTCGCAGCTGCTGGACACTGGGGAGGGGGAAGGAGGGGCTGCATCGGACGAAAAGCGATGAGGTGAGCCCTAATATTGGCTTCACCACACAATTTGAGCCCTCAAACTGGATTCAGGTGAGCTCGAAAATGGGGATCGGGCTGAAAACTGGTTTCATAGTGAGACTAGTTTTAAAGCTTGACACCGATAATGGGTACTGACTGAGCTCTGTTTCTGCGATCAATGATATACCGATTAAAGGGATCGGGTTGAGCCCTCAAACTGGATTCAGGTGAGCCCGAAAATGGGGATCGGGCTGAAAACTGGTTTCATAGTGAGACTAGTTTTAAAGCTTGACACCGATAATGGGTACTGACTGAGCTCTGTTTCTGCGATCAATGATACCGATTTAAGGGATCGTATGATCCCATGTGGCGTTGCTCAGAAAGTATTCTCGAAATGTGCTGTCTGTTTTGAATATGGTACATTAGCCCGAAAACTGGTCTCTGAGACCGAAAATGGGGACACTGTTTTCTCAGTGTAGGTTCGACCTACTCTGCACGCATGGTGTAACGTAAAATCGTTAGTAGGTAGCGTAATTATTGCTCGGCTGTGCTTTAGGCAGTGGTGAGAAATTATGTGATATTCACACTGGTACCCGTTTTCCTCTTATGTTGGGACTTAAATGAGAAGAGAAAATTTCAATCTTTTTTCATATTTGAGGAATTAACCCTATTCCTGGCGGGGGGGGGCCTTTAAGGCCCCCCTTCAGGTTTTTCTTGTGCCATTGCCAAACGCCGCAAGACTGAAAGCTCATGCTCGGTAACTTTTTCTAAACATTCATTGCGCACATTTTGACAAAAAAAAAGTTGCCGGGTCAGGTCAGGTCAGGTCACCAGAGGCGGTTTGGTGACCCCACCTCAGAAAAGTTTGCAATCACGCCAGAGCTAGAGTTTTTGACCGATCAATTTCTTCTCTTCAGGTTTTAGTTAGGGTACCTATATGTGCAATTTGTATATCTCAGAATTTTTATATCTGTGACCTGAGGTCAGGCCAGACTCGTGACCTTTACATTGCAAGCCTATGGGAAAATATTGAAACGCCTCCTGCTTCGTGTAAACGAGTCCAAACCACCCAATTCTTTCAGTATTATGGAATATTATCTCATCGGTGATGATCCTGGTGCCGCTAATTGACAGGGGCACCGGCAAAGGTCATCTGAGGTCATGTGACGTCATAAATCGTTTTTCTGTCAATAAATCACGACATGATGGTGCTAAAGACTTGTAAGTGGTACCAAACTGCTCGCCTGGTCAAGGCGCGTCGTTTGGTATGCAGCATGACCATACCCCACAACCTCATTGATGAATGACCTGACCTTGACCTCATGTCAAATTTCAAATTGACCTGTGAAGGTCATCACATACTTATTTCGCATCGCCTCGGCGAGAGCAACAAAAAATGTATTGGTTTTATGTCTCTATGTTTCTTAGTTTAAAAGTTATGTAGGTAACTAATTCCAAAACATTGTATCGTTGATGACCTCTGGTGACCTCAATATTGACCTGACCTGAAAATGTTTTATGTAAAAGTTGTAGATCTTTAAACGACCTATCAAACGCCGTTTGCCGTTTGTCGCTGCGATGTGTAGTTTTTGAGATCTGAAGGGGGGCCGAATCGGCCCCCCGCCAGTTTCTTGTCCCGGCGGAGCCCGCCAGGAATAGGGTTAAGAATTCCCTGCTTAGCAATCGTGCTTTGGAAAGGGTCTAAACAAAAATAGCTTGGCTTTAAAGTAGATCTCATCTGCATAATTAAAATTTGTTGTTTTGAAAATATCAGGCTTAAAAATTAAAAAAGAAACTGATCCTGATGCAGCACCTTCTTTTCGGGAAGTCATGAAGTCATGTGTCTTTTCGAGGAGACATCATCTATAATAAGGATATCTGCCGCCTTCAGCGTGGAACAGCATCCATTTGTGAGCCAGCGGTGTCCGTGGAGGGCTGAGTCTAGGAAGACCGCCCATCAGTACCAGTCATAGGCCCCGTCACCTAAATCATACCGGTGTTTTCGCTGAATAATTTATGGGCAGGAATGACGGCACTGGTGCTTAGTGTTGTTACTTATCATCCAAACGGGATAAATGCTGTGTGGAAATCAGCATCGCTCTCCGATCTTATTTTGGGATGCGTGCATCGCCCAGAGATCTGAGCGCCACGATTGATTAATGTATCATTTTCCTAAACAAACCTGGCTCTTTCTGTGATTGATGAACATCTCAGCAGGAAATTGTATAGATGTAAATGAGATTGAAGACGTTCAGTAATTTTCTAGCGTCAGACCTTGCTTATTATTTATGTTTGAATGAGGGCAATGCACAGCAATGTATGACTATCCGTCAAACAGTGATTAAAAATATTCACCTGCAAACAATAAGATAAATTACTCTCAGTCACGAGCACCGTCGTAACCCTAGTGTTGTTGCATTCTTCAATTAGAAGCATCGAACCTAACCTATCGCATCATCATAATAAAATTTGCAAATAGACTCCTGTTTACTCTCCCCAGCAGCGGCAACACCTTGGCTCTCATCACACGGAAGTTAAGTTCTTGTTTGTCCCGTGCCTCGCACCCGGGCCGAACTGCAGCACGAAGTGATTGTGTTTCTCCCGCCCGGGCAGCGCTTGGTACGATCGATGGTGCCGGCTCTTCGCTCCGCGCCGGAAATGGAACGGTGCACGACCACCTGCGGCGAAACTGCCGCACGGCCGCGCCGAAATGGCCGCCGGAGCGGCGCACACGGCCGCAGCTCAAACAGCGCGGCTGTCCGGTGACGGGACGGTGGTCTGCTCTCGCTCCCGTGCCCGGGAAGAGCGCAGCTGTGCTCGATATGTGTTCACATGTTCGACAACGTGTTCGGGGTAGCATCTTCGGTGAACACGGAAGTCACGCTGCATTGGTATTAGACGGCCTTGTTGCTTGGCAAATGGGTTCACAGATGAATCTACATTCGACTTTGCATAATGCACACAGGAATGGTTATGCATTGGTTAATCGAATTTCGGTTAGCATAACTTCCAGTGAGCTGGCATCTCCTTGTCGGTGAATATTCTTGAAGTAAGCCTGACGCAACATCATGGTCTTGTTTGTTTGAATTATGAATTTGATGAATGTGATGCATGGCTCATTCTCCGAACACATTGATTTAGTTTCAGATATTTCACACCGACACGAATGAAGTGACATAGGTATGTAGGTGTGTGCCAGACTGTCCAGGTCAACTCTCATCGACATGGCACGGGACAGGACGGCACGGCACGGCGCGGCACGGCCCGGCACGGCACGGCACGGCCCGGCCCGGCCTGACGTGACTCGGGCCGACTGAAAAGAACGCCGAAAAAACATGTTCTAATGCAGGGTGACGCGTCACGTTCTATCCGACCAGCCGACTCTGGTGGGCGGTCCCGATCTGAGGGACTTCCAGAGCACCGATTAACCTGATAGCCATTGGCTTTTTCAGCCGCACCGGCCGTTTTTCGGGGCGTCTGTGTGGGGCGGCGGCGGCGGCTCGTGAAGGAGCCCGACACGGCTCCTCGCGCGCGCTCTGTCACTCTGAGGTGGCCGGCTCTGATCGGGCACAGGAAGAGGGTCGAGTCAGCGGGCTGCCCGTGAACGAGGAGTCAGTTTTGTATTCTAGTCTCCGTGTTCTCTCAGTCTCGGTGTTCTCTGTTCTCTCGGTCTTCGGTGGCCGACCCGACCCGTGCAGGTGCACGCCGCCCCGGCCGCCCGCCGAGTTGGCCCGGCTAATTGGAGCCAATTAGGGATGCTTTGTCGAGCGGCGCGCATGACTGAAAAGATTGCGACACGGTGGAGGCGCGCCGCACGCGTACCGTGGCGTGCGGCACGCTGCACGTGGCACGCGGCGCACGTGTTGATCCCGTGGCACGCGGCAGTGCGTCACTGCACCTGGCGTATGGATGGTCAGGCATTGGGCCTGGCCAATGTCACTCACACTTATGCCATTTTATGATCTCCGCGTGCCAAATTAGCCTGAGTTTTGTCGTTGCTCTGAGTTTGCTATCATTTCGAATCACCTGCTAAGCGTAAAAACATCTTACATCTGGTTGTGACCACTAAGTTAAATTCCATCTTGCTGTTTTGCGAGTAGGTACACAATTGTTTAATTAAGAAATAGCTTGCATGGGCGTCGCCACCACTACGGACACTACGGACAGTGTCCGTACAAGTTTTGGAAGGCCCGGAAACTTGTACGGAATGTCCGTACAAGTTTCGTCGACCGCAAATGCAGTCTTCGCACATGTTTGAAGCAGGTTAAAGCTTATCAGACCCCTATTTGTGGTTAAAGTTACGATCCAAGGCCGCCCCAAAGTCAATGTCGCGCAACAGTAGGTATATAGTGTGTAACGAAATTATTCGGACATATATGTATATTTTTATTTAGTTATTAGAACTCAGCCCGGTCGCGACCGCTAAAGCCGCGCTTTGCCAAGTGGTTAGGAGAGTTGTCAAGATAGCGACAAGGAAACGACAACAATCAATCTGCAGATTGACTTGTATTCTTGGCAAGGCAGATAATAAGAAGGCCCACATCATGACCCACCACTATCCACCCCTTAACTTGGTTCTTCTGCCCATCAAACTGGAAAGACAACGCAATGGACGGGAAAATAGCTAGTGCACCACCTTTGGCCTCACGCCAAGACACATCCACTGCACTGGTCGAAGGAAGACATGAGCGTTTGGTAGAGTGGGCAGCTATTCACGCTGTATTGTCCTTTGAACCGTCAAAGCGGCCTTGTGTTGGCTGCCGCCCAGTAACTCAAACGTGCCGGCCATCACCGGCGTCAAACATCCGGCCAAGATCCAGATCTGGAACATGTTCAGCTTAGGTATGTGCGATGTTCCAGCTGTGCATTGTGTCACAGAAGACCACCTTCAGTGACGAGTATTACCGAAGCAGCATCCTGGCAAACAAATAATTGGAGCCGCTCAACCGGACAGCACGGGAGGGCTCGATTTCTAAAAGCGCACTGATGTTTGATTCAAGCCACACTGCCTTCGTGCAGGCTGGAGCGCTACATTTAAATCCGTAGGAGAATGAGAAGTGACGCCGAGAGAAGCTCTTATCCTTCTGGACTAACGGGCTACGACTTGGAAATAGTTGTCATCCTGATTTCATAGAGATCTTAAGGATTTTTGTCCAGCGGGAGGTGAATAAGGGGACACGCGGCACCAGGACCGCCCAATTGTATGTGAGCACATGCTAATACGGCGTCTGTACACATCAAACCCACTGCTTGAAAACCCAGTAGCTGGAATGTTCCAGGCATTTCTAAATATGATCTTATGAAAGCTGGCGATATCTTCATCAAAAGGAAAACCCCAGGCTGTCTTGTTTCTTAATTACAGCGGGAAGAAAGGTGACCGGATAATTTCGTTACACCCTGTATCCTTCTATAGGCTATTGTACTGATACGTCAGTCATATTACATTTAATTATGTCACTTTTGTCATCCTGAGGCTCTAAATGAATGCTTAGATCAAAAGGAATGACAAAATCGTGGCCTGTGACTTCAAATACAGCAAATGAGACTGGTCATGTGCAAACGTCAACCAAAGGCCATTCGAGGTCACATGAGGTCAACATAAAACTTGAGCTTTTCAAACAACCTATATGTCATTCGACGCGTCTTGACATGACCAATGCGTTGGTACCACTGCTTTAGGTCTAGGACCTTTTTTGGTGAAGAAATCTGCAAAAAAGCCGCAGCTCGGGGTCGCTAACCTAACCTTTGACCTAATGTCGCTAACCCTTTGACCTAATGTAGGTTGGTAGCAAAAATGTGTTTGTATTTTTCCCCAAAACCACTAGGCATTCGGGGGCTATCGCAACTATTCGTCCGAGGTGTGTGTGTGGGGGGGGGGGAGGGGAGGACGAAAAACACCCTCCCTGGGTCCGCGTTGGTTAACGCATCTGACGAGTATTACGGCTGACAGAATGTGTCCGTACAAGTTGGGGACCCGTGGCGACGCCCCTGATAGCTTGTGACTGTAAAACTGTATACCTAATGCACGCATAAATGTTTGAGTGGTTATTTATTATTGATAAACACATCAAGTATTAACTTACGTGTTTATTGTACTTATTCAACCTTCAATCCAACTAAGGTCTGTGCTTACTTTTTCTCAATCCAAAGGTTATAGGTACCGGCTGCAGCTCCCTTACAGGTAACGTAACAGGTAACAGGTAACAGGCTCCATGAGAGAAGCAAACGTCATGAGAAAATACAGCCAGCTTCATTGAACGTAATTGAATCCTGTCACGGTATGAGTTTTCAGAACGTGATGGATTGATTTTTCTCTCTGTTCATTGTGTGACTGGCGATAGTTAGCGCCTGCCTCTGTAATCAGCTGATACTGCCTCTGTAATCAGCTGATATTGTCTGCCCGTCGGCGGTTCACAGGCCTACCGCCTCATCTGGGGGTGACGGCGCCTCTGATCCATCATGGCGCTGTACGTCACACAATGAATAGTTCATGGGAACGTGTCGCTCTTCAAGTAGCCGAAGGCTTATTCAGGATGGTCAGGCTATGAAGATTCGCATGTGTGGGACTGGGAAGTGACACATAATTCGGGTTATTTTTCTTGGATTCGAGAAGCATGTGTTAAGTTCATAATGGCCATGCTGATGTAACGTAACGCATAAAGGGATCAATGCATGGCGTTGGATGCAGTCTGAAGCAATGGGCTTCTCACCCGGCAGTCCCATTGTTTGTGCTAGAGATCATCGCAAGGTGGAATTTTAGAATGATGGTAACACTGCACTATTGCTGTTTACATATTGTTGCCCTACATAATTCAATATTTTCTGACATTCAACACCTAAAACCTATGCACGTATAGGTAGGTATGCATTTATGCACCTATGTGAAGGCTGCTGAAATAGATTGATAAGTAGCTCAGTAAAACGGTATTTAAGTGACTTTCCCTTTAAACGTACTTGTTGCTGGAATGAAACTTAGCTGGTAGAGATAAGTGATCGCATTCCAACATGAATACCCTGCAGTGTTCAGTTATTTGCTAGCATGAACGATCACCAACAAGGCAATGTTTGCATGCTCGTTGCACGTTTACCTAAAGGTTAGCAAAGTACAGATATTATCCAAAGGCGTCTTAGTATGAAATGACAAACCAAGGAATCCGGAGCATTGTTCTTATGGATTAAGATTTAGGGTAATGATACGTTGTCAGCCTGGCTAAGAATCATCGTCCTCGCCCAAACCCCAGGCCAAGCCAAATTGCGTGGGGATCTGCGTCGAGCCAAAAATAATCTCCGGTGGAAAATGCGGGCTGTGGAATGCGCAATTGCACTCAGTGCCAGCCATATATCACTCTCGGCGCGATATTTGGTGAGCTCTGACAGATGGAGATGTTTGCGTTGTTTCGGGGAGGACGGTGGCGGCGGAGGCGGGGCGGGGCGGCAGGAGAAGGGCTTGGCGTGGGCGGCGGGAGCGGCGGCAGGGCGGGGGCGGCACCGGTGACGTCCCCGCCGGGCGGCAGATGTGCTGCAAAGTCGCCAACTTCTGCCAGACCGCGGCGCCAGCGTTATGATTAATTTCGACACGCGCCGGCCGCGCCGCGCCCGGACCACCCTGGAGAGAGGCGGTCGGTTGCGAAAAGCACCGCTCCGGAGCAGCAGAGGCGTAAACCGTGAGGCCGCCGCCGCCGACCGCACCGGGGTCCGCATGTTGCGTGCTTGTCGTGTTCCTCTTGACTGGCAACCCCACCACCAGCGCTGCAGCATATTTCGGCGGTAGGAAATACCGCCTCGCTCACAATCTGCCGCCGTATTAGCCCATTCAGATTCGCCTTTGAGGCGATGAAGGCCGAGTTTAGCCTCTAATCGGCCGCTTTGAAGAACCATTTACGTGCCGTTTGTTTTCGAACCGGGCACACGGCGTTATTGCATTTCTGAACGCTCGCTCTGATGTTAACCGATTGTTGAAACTGTGTGAACCGTTAGCGCCAAATCGCACCACCACGAAGCAAATATCGTGCCATCGTGCCGGCAGGGATGTCAATGCCTTTGTGGGACTCAGTTCGTTGATGTTACTCAGCTAAGCTGAGACACAGACCGTCTCAAGGCTATAGAACTCCGACCGTCTACCGGCCTACGACCATCGCCCCTCGCTCTGCAGTTCCCAATCAGCCTTCATCACCGCTGTCTGGACGACACACCGCCCTGGCGTCGCCGAGTCCGTCTGATGTATGCATGTGACCCTAATGGGTCCAATCACGGCCCTATCATCTCGTGTGCACTGTCGCAGAGACGGCGGGGAGGGAGGGTCAGTCGCCTCCGCCCCGCCGCCGCTGCAGCCCTTCTGTCCAACCGACCCCGCCGTGAGGTGACTGATGACGGGTCGTCAGTCACCGAGGCAAACTCGGACTGCATCAGTCAACACGGCGTCCAGTCCTGTCACACGTGACTGATGGAACAGTCTGTACTTGAGTAAAGAGGCCACGGGATAGTTTTGGGACCACATATCGACACCTTTTTTTTAAACCCCACATCTGCTCTCCCGTGAATTTCCGGGAGGCACGAAAGGTCTCCTTTTAAAAGTGTCCAATCGTCCGATCCTGATCAAATATGTGTGTTCTTAGGCCTGTTCTGGTATTGCTTTATCTGCCAAGACAGAAAAACTTGAGAAAAATCGAGTGATTGTATCTTTTTTGAAGGTCTCTTACCAACTTGTCTGAAATTCACCGGAGAACAAATGTGGGGTTTAAAAAAAGGTATATATTTTATACCTAATCATCGAACCTGGTTGTGGGCTTAGATTCGACATGGGTCAACCTGCAGGTGGCCAGGTCAACATTTAGGAGCAATATACAAGTGAAAACGCTGCTTTAGCGATGTAACTTTAGGTAGGTAACCAAGTAGCAAACGGGCACATCAGCTCATGCATATATAAGCAAGTGATAATTAAACGAGATACCTTGATATCTCTAAAAAGTTAATTGTTTTCAAAACGGGCTTCGCTGAGGAAAACTAAATATTATAACCAAATATTTCGGCTTTATTGATCAGCCTTGTTCACTGGTCAAACCAGTGAACAAGGCTGATCAATAAAGCCGAAATATTTGGTTATAATATTTAGTTTTCCTCAGCGAAGCCCGTTTTGAAAACAATTAACTTTTTAGAGATTTATTAACCTGAGGAAAAGAATAATGACGCTTCGGCAATACCTTGATATCTTGCAGCATGGGTAATATGATGACAGAATTTAGTACGTGAAAAATCATGACGAAATTATGCCAGTAGAATTTGTTAACCCGCGCGGGGCTGGGGTCTCCAGCCGAACGCGCGGGGCTGGGGGGGGGGGTAAATTTTACCCCCCCCCCCTGTTATCTCCCGAACTAATGGTCCGATTTGGAAAATTCAAACGCCAATCGAAAGATCTCATCACGAACAACTAAAAACATGTACTTAATTTTAAGTTTGAGGTCAAGGTCAAGGTCAGGTCAAGGGTACAAATTGCAAGTTCCTACAGTATCGGCCTTGCACCGTAGTTGCCGAAGAATGGAGTCATGGACTGAGACTGATAGCCCAAAACGTGTTCTTAGGCTACCAAGACAATATTCGTTGCATACAATATCATTCAGAGGTCAAGGTCAAGGTCAGGTCAGGTCAGGTCAGGTCACCAAAAACAAAATATAGAAAAGGGCATGTGCGACACATGTTTTATGGGTCATTTTACTCATAGAATTCAATAGGCACACTCAATAAGTGATATGGACCACCTCTGGATGAATTTCAGGTCGAGGTCAGGTCAAGGTCAGGTCAAGTGAGGTCAAATTTTGAAGTTGGTTGTTAAGGCCTAAAAAGGTAACTATCTGATGCAGTTTTTCACGGCGAATCGAATGGTGCTATTTTTGTTTCCGTACGAGGTCTATAGAACTTCCAAAAAAGTCATTTTTCAAAATTTTTGTGTGTCGTGACGTCATACAATTTTGAATAACTCCCACATTTTTGAACCGATTCTTCTAAAACTTGGTATGTAGGTGCACATAGACCACTTCTCTGACATAAATTCCTTTTTTTTCGATACACTCAAAATTTTGGATTTTATAGCTATTTTCCCAAAAAAGTCAGTTTTTTGAAGAAAAAAATTTGGCCAAAATCCAAAATTTTCAAAAAACTGAGATAGCCATTTGATAGACAAAGTAGAATTACGTATATCCTTTTTGTTACGTCTTGATTCCTTTAAAAATGAAGATGTTAGCGGCGTTTGAACTTTTGCCGTTTTTGAGGCGAAAATGGCGAACATGACGTCACTAAAACGTCAATTTCTCAAAAATTTTCCGACGGATTTCGCTCAAATTTTCAGGGAACGTGTCAAATTGATGTAAGAAAAGGTACTGAAAGTTTGGCGGCGCTGCGCGCCGCCGTTTTTGAGATATTGCAAAAATTCGCGAGGGGGGGTAAAATTTACCCCCCCCAGCCCCGCGCGGGTTAACCAAGCTAAGTTTTGATGATGCCAGTTTAAAAGTTCGTTTGCTCTACAAAACTCACACATGATCAGCTACCAGAAGCCAGTAAATGCAGAAGAGGCGTATGAATATATATGCCATTATGCATGTATGCATGCATGCTGAAAAGTTGGAACCTGAAGACTTGCGTGCGCTTATGTTCGAGGCACCAACTCAACAGATGATTTAATCAGTGCTCGATGCGTTCATGGAATTGTCTGAATATAGTAGCCTCAATGTCCTACATCGCTGAACTGAATATTCATCTACGCAGCAGGACATGCCTATATGTCCTGTTACCATGTGATTAATATTCAGCTTGCTTATAGGCACGCTGCTTTCCAGAAACGGCCTTCCCATTGTCGGACAGGATTTTCTAGCGACATGCACTGCCCTTTCTTTAGTTCTGAGCTATCGGTCTGTTTACGTACGACACTAAGAGCTCCGGTTGCTGCCTTTCAAAACCGCTTTGCTACCTATTCAAAATGGTGATCGCAGCTCGCTTTAGGACGCCCACTTCCTCCGCATGTTTGCCCTCAATGATTTGGAGCGTTGAGCAGCGTCACCTTTCAACAACACCTCCTCCGAGCCTGCAGTGTCGGTGAATTTGTAAGAAGCTGCTCGGGTGTTTAGCCGCTTTGTTGCTCCTGATCTGAGGCGCGATAGCGCGGTGTGGTCGCCGCGGACCCGTCCTGCCACTTGCGAGGGAAAGAGGCCGCTGAATTCGCGACACGCCGCCGGCTGTCTGCAGTGAGCCACCCGATCGTTGGCAGCTGATAATGAGCTCCGACTACCGTCCGCGCGAGTGTGAGCAGATTTGTACCGTCCCCAGTCACTGTCCGCTGAAATGTCGCAACTTGTCTGTTGGAGTGGCGTGGTTTGGAGCGGAATGGCCTGTAGGTAAAGCGTTTCCGCGGAGAAGATTGTTGTCACGGGTAATGCACTTCACTCACCTTTGGTATTTCTTGGGGTGTCCGACACATCACAGCATTGTATGCAAAACATTTCCCTGAAAGAGGCTAAATACGTTAATTCCCACCTGGGATTCTCTGTTGGTACGCTCCTGCCACGATCGAGGATTTCCTCCAGGGAAGTTAACAGCTCCAGTTCTTGTCCCCCTAATGAATTGGGCGCCTGTACCGACGAGTTGTGGCTCATACGCCGTGGCTGTCCCTCGCGGCGTCCCATAAACTGGGCGGATGGGACCACAAAGAGCGGAGCTATGATTACTCTGTGCGGGCGCCGAGATGGGCGCTGCAGCGACCCGCGGTGATCTACTGATATACGCACGGTAATAATACACACCGGCATGTCGCCGTGTCAGGCGCGGTTATGACGCTCGCTTATTACTGGCCCCTCCAGTCGTTTGTCTTCGGGGCTAGCTCTTGTGGACGGAGATGCGTTGTAGGCTGTGTAATGAATAATACAAAGGGATGTATTAGAGATAGATGGTACGGATAGCTGCTGAGATGTTGAAAAGACAGGGGGCATGGAGAAATGGGGAGAAGAGCAAGATAGTAAAGGGAAGAGGAGAGAGGAAGACAGACAGACAGACAGACAGACAGACAGACAG
The DNA here is from genome assembly GCF_019059575.1 of Amphibalanus amphitrite. Classification (NCBI taxonomy): domain Eukaryota; kingdom Metazoa; phylum Arthropoda; class Thecostraca; order Balanomorpha; family Balanidae; genus Amphibalanus; species Amphibalanus amphitrite. The sequence continues at coordinate 52,754 of NW_024882509.1, read as the reverse complement.
ACAGATAGAGAGAGACAGAGAGAGAGAGAGAGAGAGAGAGAGAGAGAGAGAGAGAGAGGGGGGGAGAGAAGAGGAAGATGTACACTGTGGCGTGCATCCCTATTCCCTACAATTTTTTTCACGAGCTCCAGAGCTAATAGGGTTATAAAACAATGCAGATTCAAGATCCTGAAAGTCTTACAAAGGTGCATTGAGACGACGAATACCCCCCAAATTTCTGATGATTGTATTTCAACAGGACTCGTTGGCAAAGCACATGTGTGCATCTATTCAGCAGAACCTGGACGGCATTTTGCTGCGCGCGTGACTCGACTGTAACTAAGAGCCGCACGGTCCGACATTTACCGGACGGCACGAAAAGGTCGCCTATAGAAGCCAAATTGGCGCTGCCTACCTGGCGGAGGCGGAGCACGTCCCGTCGTTTCCACAGACCGCAGGGAGGTAGCAAAGGTAAAATGGGTAAGCTCCCAATCGCATTGTCTTGGGCTTTGGAGACACATTTGACATTACACCATGGATACATGTATAATGCTCATCGCAAATAAGCACGCGATGCGCGAGTGTCGAGTACATAAGCTCAGCACCAGCATTTAGCAGCATTGCACCTGTCGATAACAGTTTATCGTACTGAACTTTATGCCCCCCCCCCCCCCCCGACATCACCTGTACTTGTTTGACACCGAACATGCGGCCTGGCCCATCGCGAGGGGCTGCATCTGACAGGACCCGCCGAGATTTGGGCGTGATTGGCCAACAAGCTACATGACAGGCCGACGGCCCGACACCAGCGATTTGCTGCCGACGCCAGAACCGGGCGCTAAACGGGGGCGGGATCCCTCTCCTTTGGTCTGGGCGTGACGGCTCGACAGAGAGCGACGCTGCAGATCGCTGAGGACGCTGAGCCGACAGAGCAGCTGTGCGGCTCCCGTGCTGCAATTTTTAATCACCTACAGTCCCGCGGCAGCAGCAGTCATATTCAACAGGGCGCCGAGGTAGATCGGGTTTCGCTATTTCGGTTCGATGAATGAAATACAGAGCTCATTCATCAGTTCGACCTGTTCAAAAGTGGCGATCGGACGCCCGAGGTGCTGTCGTTTGCTGCTCACGTTCTGGAGAAGTGCGTTTGGCGCTCGGCTATTGATTGTTGGCCGCGGAAGAATTCCGCCGTCAGGGCCGAAATGGCCTGGTTCAAGAGAGTGGAGAGTCCCATTTGGCGGACGTGCGCCGACTCGGTGAGGACTGCAGCGGTGAGACCATAGGACCCAGGTGCACCATCACGGGAAACGACTGCGTCGGCAGCGCTCAAACGGAATGAGCCTGACCTCGGCGAGCATTACTGCTTCACTGATGGTTAACTGCAACGTTGTTACATAAGAACATTGCAGCCCATAGCGTATGCCTACCTACGTCACACGGTAGTTACGAGCGAGCGAGCGCAGCGAGCGAAGCGAAGTCTTTTCAATATAACGGAAAAATCTCAGTATGAGCGGCCCGGCCCGGCCCGGCCCGGCCTGTAACGCTTTTGAGAGGCTATCTCAGCAACCGCTGGACCGATTGGCCTGCGGTCTGTTTTGCTGGGTAGCCCCATCCCTTCTACCCCGTAATTGACTACTTTTGATACATCTCAGTGACCGTCGTGGCACGTGCCACGTGAAAAGTCAAGGGTGTTCAAGCAGTTTTGCAAAAGTAATGATTTTGAGAGGCCCACATCTCAGCAGCGGCTTGAGCGATTGTCTTGCGGTAATTTTTATAGGGTAGCTGCATCCCTTCTACCAAAGGTCGGATACTCTTGATCTATGTGAGTGACCCCCACTGCACGTGCAAACAGCAAAATACAAAAAGAAGAGGTGCCAAATTTGTTCCCATTTCAGTAACTCGGTAATTACTGGGGCGATTTCGCTGAAACTTGGCATACAGGTAGGCACCCACCAGGCAATGAATTCCCATGTGTTGCGGTTAGGGTGCTACTGCACGTGCGCACGTGCAGGGGGCGTTTCCAGATCTCGAGAATGGCTGGGCCGGTTGCGCTCAACTTTGATACACGGTTGGGGACCGGTTAGTAGGGTGCCGTGCAAAAGTCATTTTGGACCCCGTTTGCACGTGTGCACGTGCAGAATGCCGCTTCCAGATCTCAGGAACGGCTGGGCCGATTGCGTTCAAATTTGGCACACCGCTAGCGACCGGTTAGAAGGGTGCTTTGCACAAGCCCGTTGGAAGTACCCTCTCGCCATTCCGCACGTGCAGGGCTCACTATCTCGCTCGCTCGTTCTTCGCCCAAAGGGCGTTTTACTGGTTGTAAAGTGACTATTGAAGTACAGGTCTCGCGGGTTTTAGCGGTAGGTTTTGCACCTAGAAAATTTAGTGTACTTCAGGCTATATCTTCGTCGTCTTAAGCTTTTAAGTGTTCAAGATGCGATCGACTTGTTGGGTAACAAGCCGGCCATGATCGTGTAAAATGGCTTCATCGTAGATCGATTAGTTTCTGAGATATAACCGGAAATGTAAAAGTGCAAAACCTACCGCTTAATCTCGCGAGACCTGTACGTACAGGATGAGGTTTACCTGGACCTGGACTAGCCTCTGCAGTAGTCTGCTTTGGGTTGTTCAGTACGTTTTCCCCTCCGATCTTTCTTCACTCGCATCCCTACCTCCCGTCCCTGGACCGCCCCCCCCCCTTCCGTCCCCGCCTCCCGGTCCCCCAGTCAGCTGTCGTGTGAGGCCGTCACGTGTAGACACACGGCCCGTGGCTGGGTAAGGTGGAGCTCCGTGACGGACAGGCCAGATAGGGGAGACACCCTCTGCAGACACTCATAAACAACTGCAGCTCGGCAGACTGATGTACGACGGCACCGCGGCGCGGAGGCCCGGTTGAGCAATGGTGTGTGCGGCTGTCATAACCGGTGTGATACGGGCTGCGGCACGGTAAATGCGGCCTGGTGTTTTGTCAGACAACAGGCAACAGCCGATACGTGCGGGGCTTTCAGGTGCTACCGGGTAACCGAAACGGACGGCGATTGTAGAACTCGGTGAATGAAAAATATCAGCTGTGGTTCATACATACCTTATTTCTGTGAGTGTGCCTGATTTATGGTCATGTTTTGGCTCAAGCCAAAAGCGAGCGCAATACACACCCGGCACCAGACCAACGCAGGGCCACGGCCACCAACTCCATGACTCGCGCCCAGTCCACCCCGATGCCAGTATATGAAACCGTCGGATCTCCCCGCCGCACTGATATGGACTGGCAATGTGCCAAGGCCACACACCTTGTGATAAGATCATATTGATCAGTTTAGTGACTAGTGAGTCTGCTGACTACCCGATCAATCGGTGTCAGCCTGCAGGAAAAAATGCGTGACCCGATGGTGAATCGTTATGTAGTACCTACTGAAAAACGTCTCATTTTAACGACCATAAAAGAAACCGCTCGGCTCGTAACTGAAACCGGTGATGCCACATGCAATGCATGCATGCATTGCATCATGATGCAACAGGCACACAGCTTTAGACAAAATTTGCCCGACTGCAGTCATTACCTATTTGTCGATGACCAGCATTCTGCGATTTGACATGCCTATTCCAATCGGCGCAATCGGCGTCGCAGCACCACGCGGTGAAATCTTGAAACTGCATTCGGAGTGCGATTAATCATCAGTAAGACTCGATCGAGAAATTCCAAACTGGATTGAAGCCAAAAGCAATTTAAACTCCATCTAAATTGTCTACGAGTTTCCCGTTTGCTAGTTGAAACAAAGATATTTGCTGTAAAAGAGATTAGGTGCAGATTTGGTCAAATTAGGTGCACTCGCCGGATAGCCCGTCGTGAAAACGGCTACTGCAAACGTGAAGCGTTCTTTGTATAAGTAGCGTATGAAATCACGATTTGATGTTCTTAGCTTGGTTTAGAATAGTTTACTATGCTTTTCAGACCCCATGAGACCCTAATTTTCGGCGATAATTTATTTACTATTTGTCCAATTTGCTTCAAATTTTCACAGTGCACATTTCAGCTCAAGCGCCAATATTCGCCAATATGGTCTCTTAACAAAATATCAAATTTTAGGGTACTTGTCGTTGCCTCGTAATGTTAAAATCGGCTCCGTAAATCTGTCAGTGGAGTAGAGGCTATCCGTGCGTAGGTGTGACGTCACAAACACGTGACCATTAAGCTCCGCCCTCCCGGCGGACGGGGCGGTGACCTTGGCCGGTCAGTCGGCTGCGTGGAGCGGGCGGGGCAGTAGCCGTCGCACCGGGGCGGCTCGCATGGACCGTAGCTGCCGTGCAGTTGTCGTTGCAGCCGTAACTTCATCGAATGAGCTAAATAGCGCGCATAAGTAACACACCAGCTGAAGCCCTCGACTAATTGTATCTATCACAAATGTACGTACACCTTGTTCAGTCACAAAAAATATATATTTCCACACAAGATTCGGGGCTTGTGAAAAAAACGCGCATAAAAGACGCTGTTGATTTCAAATGATTGCGTAAGATTATGTATCGCGTCAGACTACGTCAAAATTGCAAAACAGAATCACCATTAACATGATGCAATTTATGTGTTTGATATATGAAATTTGATTAGGAATGTATGCCGGCGTGATCGATTTATATCATCCCGGTGCAACTAAGCATTGAACACCTTCAGGACTAATCCATTTGATCATCGACTTAGGTTGAGGAGGTCGCCAGACTAACTTTGCCCCAGAGCTTGTGTGTTGAAATGCAAACATGAAAAGTAAAAGCCTAGAGATAGTTTCCTCACCATTGAGGACATACCTACTGTTACTTAAGTTTTACAAAAAAGATACGAGTTTATTTATGATCGTTCTCGTGTAGTGCCAAACGTCCGCCTGCCACACTGCTATTTCTTTTTGTGCACGTCTTAACAATATAACACACACATGACACCGCGATAAAGGCCATTTCTACCATACGACACATTACGCTTCTGCCCCACCCGGCGCCCCGCACCGCTTCACGAATCACGAATACGGTCGTTTCGCTGGAGCGATGCCCCAGGCAATCGGCCGTGCCCGAGACTCTTCATCCTACTTTGTTGCTTTCTGCGCCTTCCTCGGAAACATTTATTGGCACTGCCAAATATACCAATATTTTTGGGCCAAGCAGAGGCTTACACATGATCTTATAGGTAATCGGGTAGTGACCTGACCCAACCTGACGATGAGATAGGTGCATCTCCGGCTTAAATAAATGTTCAGAGTCCAAGAGTCTATCCATCTTTCCTTCTACGGCCGGTTCCGTTCCAATAGATCCTACCTTGATTCTGATCATTCTGAATATTCTGAGCTGGTTCGGTGAAGAGGATACCAAATGCCCTCAAACGGATAATTTTTTGGCTTTCGTCCCGAAACAACTTTGCCAGCTTCACTTGTCTCCAGTATGTGGTCCCGCTCCGACCTCTCCGCGGTGCTGACACCGACTGAAGCGGCATAGACCCATCGCGGTCACGGCCAGTGGGCGGAGTTTAGTTGGGCCCGGCGCAACGTGATTGGCCAGCGCTCCTATCCAATCCGGTGCGGTAGCGAGCGAGCCTCTATCCGGGTGCAAAAACTGATTAACATTACGAGCCAACGACAAGTGCTCTAAATTTTGATATTTTGTTAAGAGACCATATTGACAAAAATTGGCGCTTGAGCTGAAATATCGTCTGCCAAAATTTCAAGCTAATTGGACAAAAATTGAAGAAATTATCGCCGAAAAGCAGGGTCTCATGGGGTCTGAAATGCATAGTAGATGATTCCTGGCGCCAAAATAGGTACAAAACTCCATATTCCCCCATTGACTTATAATGGTGAGGTCAAGTGCCCAACCCGACCTCATGTAACCTTTAGGAAAAATACGAGATGTAGGTAGGTACGATACTACCAGGGCTGCGGAGTCGATGGATTTTCGGCGACTCCGACTCCGACTCCGACTCCGGCTTTCAAAAACCAGCTCCGACTCCGACTCCGACTCCGGGCAGAATTGTCGACTCCGACCGACTCCAACTCCCGACTCCGACTCCGCAGACCTAGCAGGGCTGCGGAGTCGACAGATTTCCGGTGACTCCGACTCCGACTCCGGCTCGGGTTTCTAAAATCGACTCCGACTCCGACTCCGACTCCGGTCACAACTGTCGACTCCGACCGACTCCGACTCCGACTCCGACTCCGACTCCGCAGCCCTGGATACTACTTACAAGTTTTGAGACCTCACTGGAATATAGGGGAAGCCGGGGGAAGCCCGGCATAGTAAGCTCTTTTTCATTTTTATTACATACCATACGTGCTGTATAAAATGTTGATATCCTGCTAGCTAGCTAAGTTCATTGGCCGTGTTTTCCCAAAAATTCGGTTTCGTGGAATAAGTATAAGGTTGAGAAAATCGAGTTTTAAAAAAGTGTTGATTTTTCTGGGGTAAGCCCGGCATAGGGGTAACGCCGGCCACCTCCCCAGCGCTTTACAACGAGTTGATGAAACCGTTATGTGTTTTCCAAATATTAACGGAAAGTGAAAGATTAAGGTACTGGTTAGCTCTGGACATCTTAGAGTTTATGTCACTACTGGTACCTATTGTAGCTAGCGTCTACTACATATACAGTACAGGTCGATGAAAATCGTGATACAAAATTGACAAAAAATGTGTATTTCAAAATTCCTTAAAATTTATTGGGGGTAAGCTTGGCCACTCGCCCGGGGTTACCCCAATGTGCTAATTTTTATTTTAGAACAGCGATATTCGAAAAAATGTCATACTTAAGCCAGCCTGCCTCGTCACCCCTCACTACAAACACTTAAACGGTCCTTACATAACATTCGTATAAATATTAGTACTGTATGGTACAACATTAACAGTGCAACATATCTCACCTTTTAGCTAAAAACCCTTAAAATATCATTTTTGCGCTATAACTTTAACAATATGCAATTTTTGTCAGCCTTAACTTTTTTGCTGGCGTTACCTTAGCTGCCACGCTGAAAGGACAAACAGTTGAGCATTTTATTGTGAATAATTTAGCCGGAAACGGGGTGGCCGGGCTTCCCCCGCGCCCGGGCTTCCCCCGGCTTCCCCTACCCAGGTCCTGAAAGTTTCATCTCCCTTCCCTGTAAAAACTCCTGTGGCACTGAGGGTGTTACGAAGTTGCGACACTTCAGGACCGTATAGCGCAAGTGTCTCCACTTTAAACTTTTCGTAATGTTGAAAGGCCTGAGCGACTGGCCAATGCTATGTAAGCCGTGCCTTTGCATCCATGAAGGCTTACTTTGCCTTGCATGAAGGTTTTTGATACCAAATATGGTAGCCATAGCTGTCTGTTAGATATGGTAGCAGTCAGAAATCGCGCCATTTTCAATAGTGTGCGTCATGATTGTAATCAATTGTGTTTTATATTTGTCCGTGGAGGTGGGGGTAGGATGTGTGTGAGTTTTGGTAAATTGAAATATTTTGAAATGGTTGCAATGGAAGGAATCGATGCCATTTTGTGCCTGATGTAGGATTCTTTCATTCGAAAACTGAAGTGCTTGTGCGAAGACTTCTTGCAGTTGCCTCATCATTCATGTCTCAGTCTGGATGGAAAGAAGCTCAAGCTTGAGCTGGTTCTGGCTGGTCTATCAACCTGAACCGTCGTGCCCATCGCCGCATAGACCAGAGGCCAGTTATGCTTACTAACAGAGAAATAGCTGCCTGCCAGATTTTTTTGCCTGAAGACCGCTTCACTCACATACTGGGCGTAAAGGCGATGGTCACGTAAGCAGATAGGACTTAACTGCTTATGCTCCATATGTGAAGTGGTCTATGCAAAAAATTCGGTAAAAGTATACATTGAGTCCGAGTGGCTGTTAAAAGATAAAGTTTTCATATTCTTACATTATTTGACATCCTGAATCCAAAAATGATACTTATAATCTCCTGGAAATAAAAGAAAAAACATAATCAAACCTGACCTAACCTTACCTATTTACCTACAACCTACCATCCTACAACCTACAAACCTACAACCTAACCTAACCTAACCTACAAACCTACCAACCTAAAACCTAAAACCTACAAACTTACAACCTAACCTAACCTAAAACCTAAGTTTTTTGCTGTTACATATTTTATTTGTATCAACAGCGTCACAGTTGTCCACTCGGACCTAATATATACTAATACCAAAAATTCCAGCAGGTGCCTGTTTTTCTGTTGGTAAAATTGGACTCATTACGATGGCCTCTCCGACCGACTCAGCTCTTGAACTTCCTTAATCCTTCGTGAAATAAATTCATTTCAAGGATTTTTTTTTATAAATTTAGTCCGAATGGTTGAATGGGTGGATTTGAGGAATCAGAGCCCGCACTAAGCATAGCTTGTTGTGCTGACCCTGACACCACCACCCGATCGCGCAATTCCAGTTGTATGACAGAATTTAGTCCGAACGTTTATTGTGCCCTCACGACTGGACACGGCCCCTTCCGCTCACTCACGTTACCTGGCCTCTGTGCGGCCCCTGCCACAGACACGCACGCCATTACACGTAGGGGCTAAATGTGGCCGCCCGCACTGGGGCTTGAACCGGGCTCTCACTGCCGAGTACCGGCTAAGCGTCGAATTCCGGAGCTTTCATCCACTCGGCCACGAAGGGGACAATTTAATAAAATATATGGCAAAGCCTGCCTTCGGTTGAATAATTATTATTGAATGAGTAGTTGGGCAAAGTGGGCTTCAGCTTTAGTCAGATCCTGGGATCAATATGGATCTGAGGCAATAATTATTTGTTTCTGTTGGGAAGTTATGAATGTATATGGGCAAAATTTTGATTGGCTTTGGCCCATTCTTGCCTTCAAATAACGCATAGGTTGAAAAGGCTCATTTTTATGATATTTTTTTATATAAATAGAAAAATGTTGAGCTTGCTAACCATCATCTCAAAAGCAAGTGAGTTTTAAATTGGCTTTGTGAATGGCACAAAGAGAGCTATGTTAGATCATGTACCTAAAAGCTGCTTTGAGAAAATTGCACTGTACATCATTCTGGTATTATGAATCACCCACTTGAGTTTTTTGTCTCATACAGCAAAATAAAATTGTTTTAGACTTAATGTGCATTTTTATGAAGTTTGATTATTTGGTTTAATGTTTCTACCCATTTCTTCTGTTTTTGTTATCTGTGTATGTCCATTTTTAAGTTGTGAATTCTTATCAAATATGGTCAACGTAATGCATAGTCTCAAAAGTCACTATCGCTTTGTGGTTCGAGAGCCCCTGGCTTTTGAGGGCTGGCTGCCTGGCCGGCCCATGCTGTTCACACTTCACAGTTTCACTGGCCGGCCAGGTGGCCAACTCTGAAAAGCCAGAGGCTCTCAAAGCAGGGAGTGATGCTAGTGATACTTTCCAGATGCCATACTTTCAAGAGAGACTACATGTATACAACAAGGCTATAGGTATCTAATTTGGTGCCGAGGATGTCACCAAATGAGGATAATTGCAAGATTAATGCTATGTTCATTGTTCTGTGAAGCAGTCGTTGCATACCTGTTAACCTTAGTTGGTAATTAAAAAAAAAAGCTTAGCCAGCTTAGTGTGGAATCTATGTAAGGTTTTGTTCCCAGTAAATCAATTTTCTTATGGCCTTTTATTTCCTTTTCAAATCAGTTGTTATTAAAGCGATATTACTGTGTTCAGTAGACAGTTTCATCACTTTTGTGCAAGAACAGTTGAGCTTCTTCCTGAATGACCAGCTTGTTTTCTAACAATATGCATTACAGCTTCTGCATTTGTGTTTTATTCCAGAAATCTAGTTTGCCCTACTGAGCTGCTGAAGATGAGTGTTGCAGAGCTGATACACTCAAACTTGTGCCTTCTTGGGTACGAGAAGGAAGCATCAGCTGCCAAGATAATATTGTCTGATGTAAGTAACTCAAGCTGACATGGATATTTGAAGTTGCTGTATTAAATTTTCTTTGCAACTGATTTTATCTTTTTTGTCCATCAGCTAGCATGGCTTGCTGCCCTAGTCAGCAGCCTGGTCAGTATCATCACTGCTTCCCACTGAGACCTACCTCACCTGACCCGATGAGCCCCTTTCTTCAGGAGACGTTTGAGCACGCCAACGAGCGGGCGTTCCAGTCGGTGGTGCACTTCCTGCTGCGGGCGCTGGACGAGGAGCGGTGTCGGCTGACGTTCCGACACTGCTGGCCTGTGCTCGACAAGAAGCAGAGCTCCGTGTTCCGGCAGGCCGTGGTCGGCTGGCTCAGGGAGCTCAGACAGGTGGGTGGCGGGCGGCCAGTACAGGCCGAGAGGGGTTAGTGGGGTCGTACCTACGAGGTGGAGGCGATACACAGTTGAGATGATGACGAGATCGCCAGACTGCGACTGCGGGCTCATGCTTTGGAATGACATTACGAGCTATGGTGAAATATTTGCTGTATTTATTCATCTCGTTAGGCACCCGTGGACTGTGGTGGCCCGTGTGACCTCCCACCTCCCGGCAGACGGACCCCGATGGCAGCGCGCTGCCGCAGATCAACCCGGCGCTGTTCCTCTCGCCCGGCGGCCGCCGCTTCAAGGACCTGCTCCTCAGCCTCACACAGTTCGTCATGCTCAAGTCACTGCAGAAACTGGGTAAGACTGGCTCGCATTTCATTGTCATAGCCGGCTACATTTCATCAATGTTACGTCGTATGGGTCGCTGATATATTAAACAACGCTAAATACGTTTACGAGAGGCCAGTTTAACCAACAGGAAAATCGCCGGCTGAGGTTATGTTCTGCCTGATGGAACCCTTACCCCTCCGATGTTGCTACACACGCGGAAAAGCGGCTGATGTGAAAAGTAATATCATCGACCCTAACCGATGTATTTACATGGGCGTGGTTGGTTTAACTTGTGGGAGACTTGAACAAATGAAAATACTGGCAGCCGGTGGTTTTTCTGTTGGTAAAGCTGCCTAAGAAACAACTTTTCGCCTCAGCTCGGATACAATGATTGCTATGTTCCACACTATTTCTTCCATTGCTATCGTTTTGCTGTACTCAGCTTCTTTCTGATAGGCCATTTCCGTATGCTTCTGAAGCTTCTTCCTGCCCTCCCCCGCTCCCCTGCAGATGCCGAGGCGCCGGCTGGTGAGCGTGAGCAGATCCTGACAAAGGGAGACCCGGAGATGCAGTGCGGCACACTGCGCGCCGCCTGCGCCATTGCCAAGGACCGCTTCGTGCAGACACAGAAGAAGAAACTGACTGTGCACACCGAGCACCAGCGCTTCGCCGAGTGAGTCATCGAGTACCTGGGAGGAGTAGTTCGGGTCACTTACGTCATTACTCATTAGATGTGGCCATTAATTGTAGATATGTTACATCGTTATGCTTCTTTTGTCGCCAAATCTGCAGACTGACGAGATGCACTGATTGACCTCTGACTGTGGGCGAGCATCGAAGGGGAGTAGATGACTCTTTGTTAGTTTTGCATCGATCGTAGGTGAGTTATAGGTGACACTTGTTAGTTGCGCATGCATCGCATCCCTCTGACTGTGGTCCGTCTCGCCGTCAGCTCGTTTTCGACGCAGTACCGCCGGCTGCGTCAGAACATTAGCTCTCTGACGGTGGAGCTGGGACGACTGGTGGCCGTGTCAGAGCTGCCGCCAGAGCTCACACATCGCCTGCTGCAGGAGAACGCCGAGCAGGTGGTGCCAGGTACGACAGACAGGGAGGGAGGGGTGTGTCTGAGGAGCTCACCCACCGCTTATTGCAGGAGAACGCCGAACAGGTGGTGCCAGGTACGACAGACAGGGAGGGAGGGGTGTGTCTGAGGAGCTCACCCACCGTTTATTGCAGGAGAACGCCGAGCAGGTGGTGCCAGGTACGACAGACAGGGAGGGAGGGGTGTGTCTGAGGAGCTCACCCACCGCTTATTGCAGGAGAACGCCGAGCAGGTGGTGCCAGGTACGACAGACAGCGGGGGAGGGATGTGTGTGGACTGTGTAGGCTGAAAGGTATGGATAATGGATGCTAGATGGATTGGGGCGACAGCTTTGATATTGCTTAAAAAGGTGTCATTTAGAGTCAGCAAAACCAAGTCGCTGTCATTGAGAAATTAATGAATTTGCATTCTTCTAGCTGCCCCCTGAATGCGTTAATGTCTGTTACCTCCCTCCGCTCTGTCCCCTCTCACCCCGTCCCACCCTACTGCCCAGCGGTGTACGCGGCGTCGCGGCAGCGGCTGGCCGCCCTGGTGGCGCCCCGGGACCGGCTCCACCAGTTCGCCACAGAGACAGAGTACTGCTGGCGGGTGGTGGACTCGATCGCGTCCGGGGCCGTCGAGAAGTCGGCGGTGGACGCTGGCGACCTGGTCACCCGCGAGCAGGCGGAGCAGGGCGCTCAGGTGAGCGGTAACCGTCAGCGGCCCAGGGAGCGGGCGGCGCACAGTGGTGGATGGGACGTCCTTGTGTAGTTGTTCTTTTCAGTGTGTAGAGTATCTACGCCATTTTAAGAGAAATGCATGATGCTGACGCCATCCTATCTTGTTCAGTTGGTTTGATTTCATCCGAATTGCATTCTTGTTTTTTGCTCATATGCAGTTAGCCTTACTTTTATTTTGTAAAAGTAATCGCCAGCTGAGAGTCGGTATATATTTATCTGTAACCTCGTGTTTCGCCCCCAGAGCGGTGGCTCTGACATGCTGGTGGACGGGAAGCTGGACCTGCTCGCCTTCTTCGACACGTTCGTGGCCAAGGTGGAACACCTGCGCCAGTCCTTGTCACTCTGCGCCATCGACGACCTCAAAGGTAGGCCTGCGTCTGAGGTGGGTTTCCTGTGTTAGCGATTTAGTGGGCATTTCTCTCAGCTCTGACTGCGTGTTTCGTGTATGTCCGGTCGAAATGGGCTTGGGCTCCATGTAAATGAGGGTAAATGAAATGGGCTCCATGTAAATTTATCTTTAGGGCGCTCTTAAGTACAAATAATCGTCATGCCTTGCCCACTCAGGTCTGCACGTCACGTAACCGCCGCTAGTCTGCGAGGCCGCCCAGGTCTGTCTTTGTGTTCTGCCCCTGTCCGCCCAGGTCTGCCACTGTGTTCTGTCCCTGTTCGCCCAGGTCTGTCACTGTTTTCTGTCCCTGTTCGCCCAGGTCTATCAATGTGCTCTGTCTGACCGTCCAGGTCTGTCGCTGTGTTCTGTTCCTGTCCGCCCAGGTCTCACTGTGTTCCGTCTCTGTCCGCCCAGGTCTGTCGATGTGCTCTGTCTGTCCGCCCAGGTCTGTCACTGTGTTCTGTCCCTGTTCGCCCAGGTCTGTCACTGTGTTCTGTCCCTGTCCGCCCAGGTCTGTCTTTGTGTTCTGCCTGTCCGCTCAAGTCTGTCACTGTGTTCTGTCCCTGTTCGCCCAGGTCTGTCACTGCGTTCTGTCCCTATTCGCCCAGGTCTGCACGGCACCCTGCCGCCGCTGGTCCGCGAGGCCACCCAGCTCTCGGCTGACGCCAGCCAGCTGCTGGCCCGGCTGGAGACGGAGACCGAGTCGACCAGCCGCCGGGTGGAGCGGCTGCAGGCTGCCGAGCCGCCGCCGCCGCCGGCGCGCGCGCGCGGCCGCACCACCACGCCGTCGCCGCCGCCGCTGCTGGCGCCGCGCACACCCAACTGGAGCCTGAGCGGCGCGCCGGTGCCGCCGCCTGCCGACCACCCGCTCAAACACATGTACCGCTCGCCGGCCACAGGGGGCCTCAAGGTATGTGCGCCGGGACTGAACGGCGGCTCGGGCAGGGCCTCCTTTAACATGCTAACTGGGGGGGTCGCGGCCCCCCCAGTGATGCCGCTGCCCCCCCCCCCCCCAGTGGAGCTGAAATCGCGTCACTGGGGGGCCACGCAGTTAAGCAAATCACGTAGAAAAACGAGGAAATTTCACTATAAGCTTACCAAACAAACAATCCAGACTATCTCCAGGATCACCACGTTACTAATTTTAGTTTCCTTATATCGTTGGTTTCTTATCTACAGGTTTTTTTTACAGATCCGCCTAGGATGAGCCGCGGAATGAGGTCAGACATGGCAGATTTTACAATCGAACGCCGACTGAAGCCCGAACGGGGCATCACTTTGAGAAGGAAACAGGCCGAACGGTCGCCCTCTATAGTCTCAATCAGTCAAGCGCTTACGGTTTAACACGGAGAAGTATTGTTTTTTCGGGAGACGGGTTTATTCTTGAAGAGAAATTTTTCTACGGTCAAATAAGAGTGCGGCTGAGCTTAATAGCACGATATAAACGTTTTTTCCCCAGTGTTTGGGACTAGCAGCGATAAGCCCTCTCACTTATTGAGGGGTATGATATACCCCACCCCTAGGTTTTTTTGCGAACAACTCGCGTAAAAAGTGGCCCAGCTGGCAAAAGTTTTAGTAGGTATTCTCGTGATCATTTCAATTCTACACATTTACTGAAAATGTTATTACCCTGTTCCCTGACCCTCATTCTCATTGACCTGTGGCCTGTTTCTTGAGTCATTTTCAGGCAAGTAGCTTTTTAGGATGGTGAGCTGTTTTCAGGCAGGTAGCTGTTTTGCAGCGTTTGGGAAATCGATACCTAAGCCCTCACACTTTCTGCGGTCAGTTAGATTCCTTACGCACTGCTGTGCCGTTTAATACTTTTTAATAAAGGCATTTTGTTTCATTTTCGGAAAGCCGGAAATTTTCGTCGATTTCGGACGCTGCGCGGGGGATATTTACCCCAAATGTCACCCTGCCCGTGCCGGTCTAGATCCACCGGTAGGTCAGGCCAGGGTATATTGGTCAGGCGGCCTACTATTTCTTTATTTTTTTTCAAAATAAAAATAAAAATCATGGCATCAGGGGTGTGACGAAAGATAAGTGGCCTAAATCCGATGAGAAAACCGGATTTGGGGGTACCCTAGGTTTGGCTTCTGAGCCTCTGCCCCCCCCCCCCCAGTGAAAATTCCTTAGAGGAGGCCCTGGGCTCGGGATGCAGCTGGACGGCTGCAATGCCGCAGTTTTGTGTCATGTGCTCCTGAATGGACACCAGTCAGTATGTGCTGCTTTCACTGTGCTTTCGCTCTTTGTCTAGGGGCAAGGAAACAGTTTATCGTGAACTGGCACTATGGTAATTATAAAGTAATGTTAGGTCGAGAACCGTTGAATGTGTTTAGCGTTTGCTGTCCTCGGGCTAGTCTGCTCAGTGCTAATTGACGACTGACTACTCGTTGTCTATGCTCCATTCGATGTCTGCGGAATTTCCCCTCGCACGCTGCTCAGCTTGCCTACCAGCTGTACTGAGCTGATCTTCCCCGTCCCCCGCAGCTGGACCTGGAGCAGGGCGCGGACGCAGACCCCTCCTGCAGCAGCCGTCTCTCCAGTCTGACCTCGGTGACGGCCGGCGGCGGCTCGCCCTGGGCCTCCCCCGTGGCCGCACCGCCCGCCGTCCAGCTCACCGGCCCGTCTCCGGGGCCCCCGGAGGACTGGCCGGCCTCTCCGGCGGCCGTCGGAGACCTGTCCCGGCCGCCACCGGAGCCGGCCTGGGGCGACACTGAGACACGCCTGACGCCGACTCCGGGCCGCGCCGGCCGCTCCGCCACCGGACTCAGCTCGTGCTCGTCGCTGTTCTCTCCGCTGCGTGGCGAGGCGGGCAGCGCGGCGCGCTCGTCAGTGGCCGGCTCAGTGTCGTCTCTGGACTCTGTGCTGGAGACGGCCCGACCCGGCGGGGACGGCTCACGGGCGCGGTCACCGACCGCTCACGGCGCCGCCGACTCCCCGGGACTGACTCCGGTCACACCTGTGACAAGTGGTGCCTCCGCCGCTGGTGCTGGAGCTAGTGGTGCGGGCGGCACCACAGCGGCGTCAGTGGTGCACTCACCCTCACCACAAGTGATGCGGCTCCGGGAGCAGACATCCGCCTTCCTCCGCTCGCTGACCCAGTCGCCGGTAGCTGGCGGTGACTCGGTGTTCTCTCCGGCGCCGCTGGAGGTGTCCGCAGCCGGCGGAGGCGCGTGGCTGTCCGCTCACGGCCAGCGCTCCCGGCTGGACGGCAGGCTGAGCCGGTCCGGCCCCAGTTCTCCGCAGGGCGCGGCTCTGCCGCGGGTGGCGTGGCAGGACGGCACGCGCCTCCTCCCCGGCCCCGGCTCACCAGTGGCGGCGGAGCTGTCACAGACAGCGGGGACCTCGCGGCGACGGAGCCGGTCAGGGCCGGGCACCACCCACCCGCCGCTGTCTCCGAATGGGGTCTGGGCTGCTGAGCTGGGGACTGGAGTCAACGTCAGGACCCCTGAGGAGAATGGAGTGGGCGTCAGGACTCCTGAGAAGGGTTTGGGATTCGGAGCCCGGACTCCTGGAACGAAGACGGGAATCTCCCCGGCGGCCACTGCCGGTGTCCCAGCCGGCTCACCGGCCGCTGTGGGGTCGCCGGTCGGGCGGAGTCCGCAGGCTGAGGCGGTGCTCGGGCGGAGACCGCAGGCCGAGCCGGTGCTCGGGCGGAGTCCTCAGGCGGCTGGGGCGGAGGGGCCGCCGGTGACCAGTGAGACCGACTTCAGCCACCTGGACGATGAGGTGAGAGGGGGGAGGAACAGAGGCTGGGGCGGGATGGTGTCTGGTAACTGGAGCAGTTCATACCCCGACACCGGGTGACTGTTTGTGCAGCTGGGTCGTTTGTGTTGCCCCACGGTGATCACTGATTGTCTAGGTTTTGTAGACGCGTTTCAGTGTAGCACGTGGTCTTGTTTACCGATGCTGTTGTTGGTGTCCTTCAAAATGCTTAAAGTAAAAACATATTACAGGTTCAAGGTGTTTGAACTTTTATGCATTGTGCCGCAGCTAATGTTCTTTTTAAAATATGTTGTGCCTTTTCCAAAGTTTTTTCCTGTTCAAAGAATTGATGGCTTCTGCTCAGATTTATCAACGAATTTGACGTGTCCTCTTTCAGATGGCGGAAGCTCTGGCTCTGAGTGTCTTTGGTCCCGGGGATTTCAACCAGTCCCTGAATTTCTCACACCGAGAAAGTCTAGGTAAGATGTCACTGCCATGTTGTGCCAAATAACTACTTGTTTTGGAACCAAGCTTGTTTTGTGAGTGTATGTGTGGCAAATGCTTAAGGTATTTGCTTAAGGGAGCTAAGCGCGTTTTCGGTTTCTTGTGACAATGATGATGGTGTAATAGACGCATGTCTTAATTCAGTACAGTTCTGGTTTCTCAAACAAGTCAATTGCATGGTCTGAAATAATAATCAGATGAGTTTCTCTCGTTAGTTCGTCGAGCTACTTATCGTTCGATGCAAACAATGTATGCGTTGCTGCTTTTGCTTGCTTTCTTTGAGCAGTGAAAAAGTAGGCAAGGTATTTATATCAAGTGGCTCACTCGCGTCTGCTGTTCAACGTCCGTCAGCTGAGGTCTGATGCCCTCCCTCTCGACAGGAGGTGTGGAGCTCTCGCTGGTCGAGCTGGACGACAGTGTATCAGACACCGCCCCGGCCCCCGCCTCCGGCCGGGCCGAGCCGCCCACCGATGTCCTCATCGACATAGGCGGCGCTGATACCGGCACACCTCCAACGTGAGTGTTCGAACGCGACTCTGCGCGTTGCCTTCCGATGAACTGGAGTTGAATCGGTGCTGCACTGTGTATATGTAGTCATCCGC
Organism: Amphibalanus amphitrite; assembly: GCF_019059575.1. NCBI lineage: Eukaryota > Metazoa > Arthropoda > Thecostraca > Balanomorpha > Balanidae > Amphibalanus > Amphibalanus amphitrite. Next base: position 35,157 of record NW_024882509.1, on the reverse strand, counting down.
GGCTATGGAGCTAGCCTCTGCTTCCCCTTCAGTTCTATGCCAGATCACTAGCCTGGAATCACGCCAGATCTGGCTCCGTTGAACTGCCGGTCCTGCTTACGCTGGGAAAATTCAGAGGTTTTCCCGAAAACTCAGCGGTGGGCCGTGCGAGAGGAACGGCTGCTTTGTCTCAGAGGTTTGTTTGTTGTCTTGGTTATTTAACGACGCGTCAGTCCAGAGTGTGTGCGAGTGTTCAGAGAGTGATCTGGTGGACAATATTGAGAAGGGTGCGTGACGCTGCTACGACGCTGAAAATGCCACGTTAATAACTTATCGCTCTTCGAGTGGCGTTAACACAAATCGTGAATGCTTGACGGAGAACGCAAGCCTCCCTGAGAGGGAGGAACAGAAACGCGTAGCCGAACGCGCTAACAAGATAATGCTTACGTGTATCGCGCCCCAATATAAGCAGCTCACACTAGAATGGTAGGATCTAGGAAACAGTTACGTTATTTTGCCCGTCAAGCTATGGAGACACTTACTTCGGCTATGAAATCGGTCGCTGCTGGGCCTGGGCATTTCTCGCGCTCGAATGTGTTTGCTTTAAGTCGGTGGCCACTATCGGGTGGCAGGGAGGGCGATGTTTTACGGTGTACGGCGACTCGGCCGGCGGCGATTGGTTCCGTTCCGTTTAAAAGTGCCGCGCCCGGTCGCCGCATTCCTCGCTGCGCCGCCCCGAGCGATGTGATATCGGTGTTTAGGGATGGTGTGGTGCATTGCTGGTCTCGTGAAATATAACTAAATGCTAGTTTACTATTTCGTTTTGCGCAGCCAGGGTTTTGATGACCTGCGTCGCTAGTTCGGAAGTGCTCTTGCACTTGAAATTCCACATGCTATCGGTCTTTTTTACGACATATGTTTATGATGGTTATGTTCTTTTCGGTGAAAGCTCCTATAACTAGCTGCTACAATCGGTTTCAACACTTGTCATTTTGTATGAAGTATTTTGTGGGACGTTCAAGACTGCAAGTATTGCAGAATTTGTGTCGGATGCAATTACAATAGATATTATTCCGGGTGCCATTATGAGTTCTTCAAATCCTTTATTTTCTATGCCAGCTACCAAGGTTTTCAGCAGGTGGTCTTTGACTCCAAAAATCCCTATCATCCGATCCCCAGCTTTTTGATAAACATGACCGGGGATATAGTGCGATCATGACTCGAACATCCCGCTGAATGGGAATATCGAGGTATTGGATGAGATGAAGGACGAGCGGAGTTCATAAAGAACTATCGTCGCCTGGAGTGAGATATTGGAAATTCTGGTGCAACATAAGGCCGCAAGGCTAGGCTGCAGCAGGTGAAATCATTTGATGAAACCGTCCTAGCACGGTCAGCTTTCGTACATCGAGTACGCAAACAGTCGGTTCAGCCTACATATTATATTGTCGGTATTATATTGTAGGTTAGTCAAACGTCATCAGTCGTTCTCGGCAGTTTGGCCATCCGTTCTTGCGGAGTGCGTACCGCGCAGCACGACCACATTGCCGAGCGCTACGGAGCAGCCTTTTACTCTGTTCCTGCTGGTATTTGTGGACGTCGGCAGTCGGCGAACGGCCGCTGCCTGTGTAGGTAGGCTGTGCCGCAACGCCCGCCTGTCGTGCGGCGCAGCATGCCGCCTGTGGATAGACTAACCCGCACGACGCGGCTGGCGGCTGCCGCTAAGGACGATCAGTTTCCAAAAAGCAAAGCAGCTATGAGGTTCGGTCAAGTTTTTATGTGAAATTGGTATCCAGCAGTTTTTTTTTTTTTTGCTGTCTTGGCTTTCATGGATGCTTGCCATTGAGTGTTTTGCATTCTTTACAAAGAATGCAAAACACTCAACAACATATACAACTACATTCTTTACAAAGCTATCGCTCAAGTATTTCTATGTCATCGGCTACGGATATGAAAGGTGGATAGATCTTAGATGGAACGAGGCTGCATAAGGTTTCAAGAAGCTGTAGTATGTATTATGCGATACGCTTGATATTGATTTCCGATGTCGTGTCAGAACTGGGACCGCTTATAATGAGTTCAGCCTTGAAAGCTATTTTTGTCGCAAACTTTCGTCGAATTGAGCTATTTCAGCTAATACAGCGGCTCTCTTCTCGACAAGCTCATATGAGAGGCTTTGACATAAATGACAACCTTCTTTTTGGTTGCGTCTAGTATAATGTTGCTTGCTAGTCGCTGGGGCATTCTAAATTGTTAGCAAAGCTCTGCTGTTGACCACCGTGCCGGCCGGGAAGTGTCCGTGCTGATGAGCCGATACCAAGGCTTCTGACTTCACCCAACAAACAACCCGGTAGGAATTGAGTAATCTTCTGTATTTAAAGAAGGATATTTACATTCGAAAAACAACCATAAATGACATGGGTTGGAAAATACATGATCTGTCGTGTTGCCGCTGACACAAGTGGGTGGGCAGCGGCAGCGGCGGCTCGGAGAGGGCCGCTGCGCCCACCGTGACACCGCGCGCGACGCGAGAGTCCGCTCGACTGGAGCGAGCGGCGACAGGAGGCGCTCGGCCGAACCGATCCGCGGGGAGCGCGCGCCGGGCTAGCGAGATGAGTTTGATATGGTGCACCTTACAAGCCCTACAGCGGAGGAGGCCAGGCGCTCCGGGTGGTATGTACACGGTCAGAGAGCGTTCGACAGAGCGCTACGCAGAGCGACTAGAGTGCGAGTCTACCCAGAAGGAGCACTGTGACTGCATCCTATTGTAATGCATGAATGGCGGCACGAAGCACGAACTGCATCTTCTCACTAGTAATAGGTATTCGGATACGCTTTCGCCTGTACAGTACTAAAGCTTTAGTTACCGCTCTTCTCCCCTTACCCTAAAGCCTGCTCAACCCAAAATCTAGGAATAACAAGTAAATCACAACAGCATCCAGGTCTATTTTCAAATCTTACAACAGTTGGCCCCTTCGTATTGTGAAACGACAAGAATAAGACTTATCCTCTTCAACGCACAAAGGGCATCTCACGGCAGTGGTATACCCACTGCTCTGGCATGCCGAAAAATGTAACAATCGACAGCTAAACCCAACTCAAAAGCGCGTGCAGGTGAGAAAGAGAGGGAGAACGTGGAAGAAACTCGAGTGCTGGAATTATCTGAGACGCTAAAAGGGCGACGTCGGGCCGCCGATGGCTCTCATTATGCATACAGTCGGCCACGCAGTGAGCGCGGGCCGGTAATTCAGTGAGAGATAACAGCGCGGTGACCGAGGACAAAGTCGGGTGAAGGGCCTACTCGGTGGCGACCATGGCGAGATATGTGCATCGAAACGGCTAACTAGTGCATCATCGCTACTACTCTACAAACAATGCCTTATGAAATCATTCACTCAAGAGGGCCTACGAAGTAAGTACACGCGGTTCATCGGCCCAAGACGCAGACGCCGGCGCCGGCGTCTAAAACACTGCTATCACCATAGTCTGTGTAACGTGTACAGGGTGGGGCAGAAACATTTACCTCTTGATTTTCTTAAATATTTCGGCCCCGAACAAAGATATCAAATTGATTTCTGGCACATGTATGCAGTAACATGTACATATCTCAGCATCGGCGTTATGACTCAAAATGGCCACCTTTGTCTTCCACCATTGCTCGAAACGTTCCTCTGCGGAGGGGCACGAGCGCCGCATTGTGTCCCCGCCAAGATTCGGCGGTGCCGTCTCGAGGGCCAGCTTCAGGGCGGCGATTCTGTTGTGTGGCGCTGCACACACCCTCCTCTCCAAGATGGTCTAGATTACGAAGTCCATCGGGTTCAGGTCTGGACTTGATGATGGCCGAATGTCTTTGTCCTAGAACCCAGGCATGTGGGTCTTCCACCACGGTTGAGCGATGTTGGCTGTTGGCGGCGGTGCACCGTCCTGGACGAAAACGTATCCGTCTCGGAACGACTGAGTGACCCAAGGCAAAACATATTCCTCAAGCAGATGGACTGAAACCTGTGAATTCACTTTAACAGCCTCTTTGATGAAGACTAAGGTTCCTTTTGAGCCTTCGCATGCGACGGCAACCCAAACCATGACACCAGCAGGCTTCTGGCGACGAAAAATGGTGCGAATAGTAGGATCAATGCTAGATGGACCATCTGCCAAAATTCTGACGCTTTGGAAGTGTCTCTGGGGCTCAAGCATGAAAATGTTGTCATTGGACCAGAAGAATGCCTTGTTACCGGCGCTCCTGATTTCCTTCAATGTCTTTTGGGTCCTGTGTAGCCGCTTTTCCCTGGATGTCGCCGAAATTAGGTGCCGACGTTGCATCCTGTCTTACATGAAGCCCAAGCCGTCGTTTATGATTCTCCTTGCGGTTCTGGGCGAAACACCGAGGTCCCTTGGCAGTTTGCGCATGCTTCGCCTAGGACTTGAAACACCTTCTTGTGCACGATATTAACCAGTTTTTTTAAGCGGATATCTCTTGTTCTGGCTGGCATGGACTTCGTCGACACTAACCCTGTCTTTTTAAGTCATTTAATTACACTGCAAACAGTTTTTACGGCAACACCGAGCTGTTTGGCAACGCTTCGAGAGCTGTGGCCAGCCTACTTAAGCGCCGCAATTTGGGCTCTTTTAGTCATCTTCGCCATAGCGCACCAACAACTATTACAAAATGTAAAAACGATCTTAATGTTGATACATGGGTCAGTTGGGAAGCTGCATGCAAAATTTTATCAAAATCCATTCATAACTTTTTGAGTTATAGACTGAAAACAAACAGGTAAATATTTCTGCCCCACCCTGTATATCACTGGTCGGTGCGGCGGCGACAGCGCACTGTCTGAGTTCGCGCGCTCGGCGGCTAGCACTGGAACGGGACCGGGGAGGCGGGACTGGCCGGCCGCTCCGCCGGCGCCGCTGACGGTGTCGGTGTCGATGTTGGCGGCAGCGACGGCGACGACGAGGTCGGCGGCAGCGGCAGCAGGCGCGACAGAGAGCCGGTCGGGGAGGGCCGCTCGGCCGGCGCGGCGGCGGCGGCGGCGGAGGCGCTCAGCAGGCCCACCGAGCGACTGCCGCTGAGCGTGCTGGGCCGGCCGCCGGCGGGGGCCGCCAGCGGGCTCAGGGTGGCCGAGGGTCGGACCGGGGCCGGGGCGGGGGGCGGACTGGGAGCGGAGGCCGGGGCGGGGGCGGCCGGCAGAGAGGAGACGGTGAGCGCCGGACCCAGCAGGTGCGCGCCCAGAGAGCCGGGCAGCAGGCCGGCGCCCAGAGATGCCTTCAGGCCGACGCCGTTCGGGTTTAGGCGCATGGCCATCGAGGTCATGCCTAGGCCGACTGGAATAGACGGACGGGCATTAGCAGCGTGTGCGTGGCGTGCGGACAGAGTGATAGAGAGAGAGAGAGAGAGAGAGAGAGAGAGAGAGAGAGAGAGAGAGAGAGAGAGAGAGAGAGAGAGAGAGAGAGTGAGAGAGAGACACGGACACAGTCTGGCCCAGAGTGGCGCTCAGTTCATGATGCAGTCGCGGATACCTACTGTTGATAAGACTAGGTCTACCACTATCACCAAGACACTAGTTATGTTTTACCGTACAATTTGTCACTACTTATTGACTACAGTGCCCCTTAATTCACGTTGTGCAAGTCACTGAGCACCCACGGCCGAAACACAGGACGAGCACAGTTGCATCTCATGCCACCAGTGTTCCAAGCGTGGTAGCTGTATGGTACACGGAGCTATCTAGAAGTGAGGTGTCGGAAAGCGACCTAGACGACATCTATATGCACAGTGTTCGACAGATGGCAGAGGCTAGAAGAGGCTAAACAGTAAGACAGTAGCAGGAAGGAAGGAAGCGGAGACATCGGCAGATATTGAAAGCTTTTGAACAGATATAAGTGACCGGTGTTAGCTTTGCCAGCGTGAAGGTCCCAACATTGATGACATTGTTTTGAGTGCAGGGTTTTCTGTATTCGCTTGTGAAAGGTAGGTACACGTGAAGAGAACGAAAGTGTTTCAAGAATAGAGAAGAGATGTTTTCTAAAGGATAGAACAGAGTGAAAGAAGCTCCGAACGAAAAACTACTTCCAAGATAGCCGTCGAGCTTCACAGACTGAGAAGTCGTTCGCTTTCTAGGCTGCAGAACAGAACAGAAGAGCACACGCAGAGAGACTAGGACTGACGCCGTGGTGAGGTACTTTACTTGGATGCTGAGGCGTGGTGGCTGAGCCTATGTCGCTGGCGGTGAGGAGGGGCGGGCGGTGGCTCGGAGTCGGAAGGGGGGGAACAGGTGGGGGAGGATTACGGTCCAACGCTAGCTAAGCCCTTAGTCCCGTTTGTAGTATTATTGGAAGCGATGCCTGAAAGAAACACGGCACTGGTTAGCGACACGAAGCAAGCGACTAAACGCTAGTCAAAGGGCAGCGCGCGGTTAGTATCTACGTACACAACAACCATAGCAGATATATGTATACCTGAGCTCCAGTAAGGCTTTGTTAATTGCGGAATCTGGAGTTGCAGTCAGCATAAAAGTACAGTCATAATGACAATGGATAAACGCTATCAATTAACATTTGACAACCAATGACAGTATGACACGTATTCTTACATCGTCTAGTACGGACCTCAGTCCACCGGTCAGTGAATCGGGCATCAAAATGGGAGCCACACTCGCACATTGGGTCAGTAGGTACACGAAACCACCACAAACAAGCACACACCCACACACACAAACACGTACACAATACGACATCGATCCCCATAGAGCCGGCGATTGGCGGCGGCGGCCAGCGCGGGGGGCGACACGCCACTCGGAGCCGAAAGGACAGAGAGCCAGCCGAAGAGACAGGCAGTCCAACACTCAAACGGAGAGAGATAGAGCGCAGGGAAACCGACAGAGGGACCGCACACCGAGCCCGGCAGCCAGGCTGTCCGAGTGACCGGGACATCCGCCGGAAAGTCACCCAAAGCCCACCGAGCGCCTGCGGAGAGACAGATGGCGAGGCAGCGCTGTGCAAAGCACACCATGCGGGTCACACCTCAGGGGCCGGCGGCGGCCAGACGCCCGGGCGGCATGCGCATCCCTCACGCGGACGTCGGCCGGCGGTGTCTGGTAAGGTACTCGCCACTCGGCAGCCGTGCGCCCGCCCGCCCCTCCCCTCTCTCGCCCGGGGCAATGGGCCTGGGGTGGGGCGGCCGACCGGTCGGCTAGTTCGCTCGTCGGCTCCCAGATGGCAGTGCGGCGCCATGGTCGATGGCCGGCGGGAGGGACCGTGGGCGGTCGCGGCCCCGGGTCGAGGGTGACTCGGGCGGCCCGCCGGCGCCGGCGACGGTCACCGGTCGGCGGAGAAGTTAGCGGCACTTACGGACTGCCTGCGGTTTGCAGTGGGACAAGAGGTGGCGCCCCGGATGGCCCGACACCGGCCCGGTCCGGCGGTGGGATTAGTGGGACACTAATGCAGCTGTCGGAGTAAGGGCAACAGAGGTCCGAGCTATGTAAGCTGCTACAACAGTTGATGGGAGCAAATCCGATTCTGTATTGCTCGAGAGAAACGTGTTTTTGTGGAGCTTGCATATGGGAGAAAATCTATCGGATGCAGCTTTCTTATCCCTCTTCGAAAAGCATTCGGCGCCACCGGAGATGCCCGACAAAAGACCGCTTGTTTAGAGAAGGTGCTACATGATAACAGAGGAGCCAGTGTTGTCAAACTGACGCTTGTCTACAAAGGCGAGTTTTATTTTGAGACAACGTCAAAAGCTAACAGGTCATCACTCGCGCGACTGGGCTGACAGATTGGCATGGATGTCGGTGCCGATAACATCCAACTCTCAGACACTTGAGTCACTAGGAGTTCGAGCGAAACGCTCCGAGAGCCCGGCGCCCCAGATCTGCGAACCGCGAGTTGAAAGACCCAAAGTTGGTGTATTTGGCGGCCGTCGCCTGGCGCGCTGTCGTCTGGTAGTGGGTGATTCGGGCCGCTGTCACCGCCGTCTGCAGCCGGCCGGGCGGCGGCGCGGTGCCGGCGGATACGGCGCGCTACAGCGCCAGATTGAGTGTCTGCACGGTGAAGTGTTCGTTGGGTGTGGTGCGCTGCTGGCAGACGAGCAACAGCGGCTCGGCGGCCGCCCTGCCGACGCTGACGGCCGCGCCGTTACTGGGCAGGGCCGGTACCACGGGAACCGCCGGCCGGCACGGAGGGTACGGGTAGGGGCCGGTGGCTGGCGCGCGCGGTACCAGCGGTACCAGGGCGCCACTCGAACCCGTGCACGTCCACGCTGAAACGAAACAAACCAAACACATCGCTGATGAAAACGTAACGTGATACCAGGCTACTAAAATGTGCGTACAAAATGGATGTATGATGCATGGCAAAACAAAATATGGCACAACGAACAGAACGTGATGCATAACGTTCTACAGATACAAAAGGCTTTCAAACGTAGTAGCAGGGTAACCGCAACTGATTAAAAGGTGTGAATTGTGCACTGTGCATTGTTCAAAATAAGAGTAGGTAACTCTGTTTGGGTACTTTGTGGAGTAGTGCTGCATTTAACTGAAATGGTTCTGAATTCTGATAACCTTTCCATCATTTCGCGTGGTCAAGAGAGATTCCGTTCTGAGTAAATTACATTCGTGGCAATGTGGCGCCATGGCAGTAAAGAATGTAAGTCATTGTTTGTTAAGTTGTATTGTACTTTATCTTTGAGATTACTTGAAAATTTAATTTGATGGTCGTTTGCGTAATGCCACCATTCCGTACAGAGTGCCTAACACGGCCTATGTGCCATAGGTCGTTGCATATTTTAATTCACTTTATTTGTTCTGATACGAAGGAATTCATTTATCTTGCTATGTTTCGTTACAATCTATTTCTCAGAGATAACCTTTCCTTTCAGTTTTGTCAGTATTACACTATCCACAATTCAGACAGCCAAACATTCAATATTATTTTTAAGGTGGTTATAGGAATATTCCAAGCCCGTAAAGAAGTGAAAACATACCCAATTAAATTCAACTAGCCTAAATTACTTACATTAGGGTAATTAAATCACTTGTGCACAGCCCTTAAAAGGCTGCGCTAGGATGGCTAAGAGTCAAGTTCTTATTGCGGGTATACTCTTGATGCGCCGAAGTTCCCACAGAATAGTCCCAATGGAAGAACGTTTTTCGTATGTGCCGAACATTTCAAAAAGACCGTCGGTCCAAGTTTTACTCGCAGAGGGTGCCTGGATCCCCGGACAATTCGTGCTGATCCCAGCTCATCTCGCGTGCCTCAGACCATTCACAGGGCGTTCAGAGAGGAGCGGAGTGGAGTGCGTCCGTTTTCTCACATGACCGTTCAGTGGTCGGTGCTGGGTCGGCGGCGCGTGGTTCGACCGAGCGCGCCTCAAGCAGGCCGTTCGCAGCCCGGACCGCTCGTGATAAAGAACCGTCCATAATGCGGCGATGAGCATTCTCGAATCCCTGCAAATAATTCTGGGGCGCGCCGTCGCCGGACGAGATGAGCCGGCCGAGCCGCCGGAGAAAAATGGCACCGCCGTGCGCGGCGGGCGCTCGGAGATCGGGCCCGCCGTCCAGAGAGCTGGCGGCGGGCCAACTCGGCCAGCGGGCCAGCCTTCCTCCGCTGCCGGCCGCCCATGGCGCCGCCCGAGCGTCCACCGAGCCGGGTCCGAGCGACCGCCGAGCCGCGGCAGACAGACGGCCGGCCACCGTCGAACAGCAAACCAGCGACACGGCGCGGGCGTGCCCGACGACACGGCTGTCCAACTTTTAATTGGGGGCAGTGTCCACCGGCGGCGGCGCGGCGGCGGCGCCATCGTCCGCCGGCAGGCGCCGCGCCCCGGCGGCGGCGATGGCGGCGCCGCTGCGACGATGGCGGCTCTCGTGCGGTGACGTCACCGCTAATGACTGCCGCGGCGCCATCGCAGCTGACCGCGGCAGGGCCGCTGACGCCGCCGGCGGCCGCTGCACGCACCTAGTGACCTTGTGTCACGACACGGCGCCGACCCGACCCGATTGCCGTTCGTGCCGCAGAGTCCCACCGCTGGCTGAATCGTGTCCTCGCGTTACGCGCCACACGAACCTCAGAACACACCGCGCGCCGCTTTATCGTTACTTCGCAGGCACACAGACACGGTTACGTGTAATCGATCTAGTAAGTTTGCAGGCAAGTATGCATACTCCGACACTCCGCATTCAGTCGCATGATCCAACTTTCGCAACCTTATCGAACTGCTTGCCACGCGGCGGTCCTCCAGGCACTAGCTACCAGTCCTTCTAGTCTGATTCTAGTCATCATTTCCCGATGCAGTGCGCGGGGCCATCTAGGATCGATCCCAGGGGTCGGCCAGCGCCGAACCGACCGGCACGAAACCATTTGCCGCCCAGACGCTCAATGCACCGTCGCCGCCGGCGCGTGCGAAAATAAACGGCCAACGTTTGCCTATCGCCGCCATGGATTCCAGAATAGATTTCATGGCATGCGTGTTGCGAGTGAACAAATCCGCCCGCCCGGTCAATTTGGCAGCCAGGGCATCTCCCATAAACAAAACTTTGTCCTGGCGGGCTCAATGCATACAGAGACGACCTCGAAAAACGGGGCCGCCTCTCTTGTAACCTGATTGGACCCCCAAACGAGCCTCTAATGGTTTCCTCGGCTCCATTTGCCGACTAATGGAGCTAAGGTATCGTTCTAGGCGCTGCCTGGCTGGAAACGAGCTCCTGCCGGGGAGCGGGCGCAGGCCAGGTCCCCTCCCCACCCGTCAGGTCCCTGCCGGCTGGCTTACCCCGAGCGAAGTTCACAGAACATCGACAGGACTAGCAAAGTGCGGAATAGACGCTACGGGCCGGGTGCTCCGCGTCCTACGGCTACACGAGGGGTCCACTGACAAACACCGTGCGAAAACCCGAACAGGCGTCTCTACCTGACCGGCGTGTTAGCCTAGAAAGAGTACAGAGTGTTAATACTGGCTGTGGAACATTGTGCCGTCGGGTTCGGGGGCGGGCGGGGAGGGACAGTGCCGTCGGGTTCGGGGGCGGGCGGGGAGGGACAGTGCCGGTCGGGGCGCGCGTCGTCCGGTGATCGATTTTCGCCGCCGCCGCCGGCGTCACAGCTCCTGAGACCGACCGGGGCGGCCGGCCGGGTCAGCGCCGACCGGGGACACGGGGCGGCTGGTCAGCGGCCCCACAGCTGTCCCAGCAGCTGCGGCCACATGCACGCCGAACCTCTGCTGGTTGTGTCAGTTGATAGGCTAAAAGCATCGTTCTCAAGTAGGCACGTGATAAAGCTAGGGTCCGCCTGCAAGTCAATCAAAAGCAAGCCGTCGTCAGCTCTGAAAATGAGACAACTCTGGGGATGACACGAGTGTGCGTTTCTGCAACTGTCGGCAGGTCGCTGTCCGCTGGAACTCCATACACGTCAACAGCAGAGTCAAACAGACCGCTCGGGTTGGCACACAGACTGTACAGCTCATTCGGGCAAACAACCTCTCGGAGCCTCTCACGCACGGCTAGCTAGGCGCACCTGTTTGCATGGCGTGCTCGGAGTGGCGGCAGCCCTAGCTCTAATCAAAACAGCCGACCGTCCGCTAGCTGACGGTCTGAGGCAGCGGCTCGGCGGCGGCGGCGCGGGGCGTCCGCCGCGGGTACTCACGTGCCTGGCGCGGCCCTCGGCTGTCGCCGTCCCCTCACTCACCCATGCTCTCCTTGCGGTTCTTCTGCGCGGCGCCGCGGTTGCCGCCGTTGCCGCCTGGCCCGTTGCCGCCCGGTTTGCGGGCGACCGGCCGCACCTGCTCGACGGCTATCACTCGCCGGCGCTTCTTGGGCAGCTTGGCGCGCGCTTGCGTGTGCGAATAGTACATGGCGAAGTTGGAGACGATGACAGGCACGGGCAGAGCAATCGTCAGCACGCCTGCCAAGGCACATAGGGTGCCGACGAACATCCCCACGTAAGTTTTGGGCACCATGTCTCCGTAGCCGACTGTGGTCATCGTGACCAGCGCCCACCAGAGTCCCAGTGGGATCGAGTTGAAGTTATTGTGCGGGTTCACCTGGATCCGCTCGGCGTAATAGACTAACGAGGCGAAAATGACAATGCCAAGCACCAGGAAGAATACCAGAAGGGTGAGCTCTTTGGCCGAGGCGCGAAATGTCTGCATCAGAATTTTCAGCCCACTCGAATGCCGCGTGAGCTTGAACAGTCTCATGATACGAATAATGCTAAAGAACTCTAGAATATCGGCATTCTCCACGTCCTCGGCGAACTTCTGCAGCATCAAGTCGATGTAGAAGCTGAGCGTGGCGATGTAGTCGATGATGTTGACCGAAGACGTGACGAACGCCTTCTTGTTGGGCGACGCCACGAAGCGGACCAAGATCTCGAACGTAAACCACGCGTTACAGACACACTCGATGTAAAAGAAGGCATCGTGCGGATTGGTTTTGAACTTGTCCAGCGTCCAGGCGGTGCCGTTGAAGGCTGTCTGCACGGTGACGTTCTTGATGCACGGCACGCGCATGTCCGGGTGCGTCTTGAGACAGAATGACACGATTGAGATGCAAATGAAGAACACGCTGATGATGCCGACAATCTGAAACAGGAAATGGCATCAGCAATGGCAGGCTTTTTGAACACTTTCCGGAATAGCACGATCGTTTTTTGTGCGAGCTATTATGTGATTGTCAGTAACATGCTAGACAACATGATTATAACTTGAGATACGCAACGTCTGCCTACTGAACATTGTTTTGCTTACGGCATTGCAGCTCGTTAGTACGGCTATGTTGGGTTCAAAAGTCTTATAAAAATGTTTGGACCTCTGGTTGGACTCCTGCCACTTTGGTGGAGTTAAGCTGAGTGCGTTCTCTCCAATGAAATCCAGTCAAGAGACAGAAAAGGCGCCGAACAAGCCGCCTTTATCTAATGAAGAATCTCGACAGAAGAGAACTTTTCAGAATAGCAGAATTAGGTTAAAACTCGCTCGGAAGCGTGCCGTAATAATTAATGTAACATCATCCGCTTACAAAAGACACACGTAGCCTCACGGATAAATTGACATGCGTATATAAACATGAGGAAGATCGACTAGGAGACCGACAGACAGACGGACTGACAGACTGACAAACGAACAAACCGACAGAACGGCTGACACCGGACAGACAGACACAGACCTACAGACAGAATAGCAAGAAGAATTTGTATTCAAATCCCGCGATAGCCATCAGTCTGTCAAGTTCCGTCATCCGGCCACGGCGTCAGCCACCAGCGGCTCAAACGAGCCCACTGGTGGCTGACTGGGTGCAATTAAGGCCGGCTTTGGAGGCCAATCTGGCCACAATCACTCGTCTCCGGCAGTCCTATCGGACGCTGGACTGCTTAGCGCGGCTCAGAGCGCGGCTTTGTCGGCGCAGCGACCCGGCCACGAGGCAGCTCTCTCCGGCACGGTGACCGCGGCCGCTGGCACAAAGAGAGCGTTCACAGAGCCGCCAGAGGCCACGCGCCGACAGCCGAGCGCCGGATGTGGGCCGCGAGAGCCTCGGAATTGATGAAATATTCAATGAAGTGTTGGGTATCATTCAATGAAGTGTTGGGTTATGGAGTGTTGAGTAGTGAATTATTGGGTAGCTAATGGATCGCTCAACAGTGTAGTTTTATTATGAGTTGCGAAATAGAGCTGAAATAGATGGATAAGTTTACGACTACATGACCTGAAGATACATCATCACTTGGTTTGAAGGGCGCCCGATCTACCACTTGCCTTCGCTGCCTGCGACGAGTAGGGCTCGTCGAAGAGTGACCACAGCTTGGGCTTGGTGTTCTGCCACCAGGAGACGGTGCCGTTGTAGTAGTCATCCTCGAAGCCGAATTTGCGGGCCACCTCCTCCTCGTTGGGCTTGTCGGTGTCCAGGTCGAGCCGGTCGAGCACCGCCAGCGTCTCCTGCGTGTCGCGGTGCTGCGGGAGACAGGGCGACCTGGTCAGTCCACCGTGTTTGTCGGTGCTGAGGGAGACAGGGCGACCTGGTCAGACCACCGTGTTTGTAAGGGACGGGTATTGCAACACGGTGAAGGCTTGGTTAGCAGTTGCTAGCATGGGCGTCACATGTATAGACGAATCTCCATGACTGATGTGATATGAAAAGTTAGCAGTTATTTGCTGTCAATTCATGTCATCGTAACTTTCCCCGACATCAGTTCTCGAACTCGAGACAATCGAGAGCAGCAGCAGCACTCCGTTACGTAACGGAATCGTTCTGCCATCTCGCCGCGCCGCGAATAATTTATTTTTCTCTGCGGCCGGCCGTTTCAGCGCCGCTGCCGATGACGACGACCGGTGAGCGGTGCGTCCCCGCGGGAAGGTCAGTGACCCGACCCGGGGTTATCCGCCGGCCGCCGGCCGCATATGGGCCGCGCCGCAGTAATGACCGACACTGGGCCGTCAGTGTCGGTCGCGCCCAGATCGATGTCGGCGCCGCGCCGCGCCGGCCCGGCCCCGGTCGTTGCCGGTCGTTTCGTTCGAACTCGACTCGTGTCGGCCGACTGTTGGGCTCCAAACGTGCGGACAGAAAGATCCGGGCCAGGAATCGAGGGCAAGCTATGAGGCCGAAAGTCGTGTCATGTGGGCATACTGTGAGGAGTGATGACGCGCAACTGTTGCTTGATGGTTGAAAGTGCCGCAGCATGGGAGTTATGTCACATTTCACCGGTGGCGCGTTACTGACTGTTTGAATGTTTGAGGTATTCAAACACTTTGGAGTAGTATTTACACTTCAAACAGTGCTCGGAGCCTTTGTCGTGAAGAATTTATTGTAACCTAGCTTCTTTGGATATTCCACATAAATTAAAGGAATGAAATACATAAAATATTTTAATAAAAAAAGTACAGCTAGATAGTAATATGCATTATGCACATCTATCTTACGTTACCGCCGTGAGGCAGCCAGCATGCCATTTTATTATCGGGACACAATAAATTGAAAATTCCACAGTGAAATCATTCCTCACTGACTCTTTTAAGATGGATTATGCAGCTCCCTGTTCTGGTGGCATCATTGCGTGTGTATTTGGAGGTCTAAACTACACGGTGCCACGTCTGAAGCTGTAGTGTTTCCCGGCCGGACAGTAGGTGTGCTCGGCCGACGCTGCATGACAGCTCCGGCCGCAATCGACGCTGTTTGTGTCGGCTCGAGGGCCTCTCGGGTCTCCAAAGTGCCACTGCCGAGAGGCGGCACATGTATTTGGAGAAGTTGGCCGTCAGTTTGAGTTTTTGCCCCTCGATGATCGTCGGTCTGCCGAGGGTAGCCGCGCCACGGCTCGACAGGCTCGCCCTCCCCGACAGTCGAGTTTGAAGAATGAAAAACATCGAACTGTGGGCTGTAATTGTACAACACTGACGTCAACTCACACGAGAGCCCTGAAAACTTTGAGAAAACATGAAATAACTCAAGTCATTTGCCATCGAACAGCTTCACTAAAATACTTCAACATCTTTTCTCGTTTCCCAAACCACAATCCACACTAATCCTCCTATCGGCGCCTATTGACAGTAGGTACAGGGTGCCCTCTGAGAGGGCGCAGCATCGATCAAACTGCTCTCTCCACCCCGCCCGCCCCCATCAGCACTGCCCCCCTCCCCTCTGTCGGTGGGGGGGGGGGCGGCGGCGGTCGATCGGCGGCTAGTGCAGCAGGGTTGCCGGCCGCCCGGCGCGGTCCGCGGCTGGGATGGACCACCATAGAGACGAGCCTGGATCACCCGCCAGCCCTGTCCCCGGCTGTTTGGTGGAATGGCATAGGCCAACAGGGACCCGGCCGGCGCCGAGTGAGGATCCAGAACGGCAACTAATGTCGAGACGCCGCCTCGCTGCCGTGGCCGTATACTGTGTCCGTTCATTGGGATACAGACACCGAATGGGCGAGGTCGGTTTATGAGCTACTTTGTCTCACAACAGGAAAATATACCTCACAGCGTTGTTCTATCACGTGCTCTTTATTACGTGTTCTATTACGTGCGAGACATGCTCTTTATCCTCAATTTTTACATGTTCTTTATCCTCAAGGTTTTCCTTTTCCTCCTCTTCCTCCTCCTCCTCCTCCTCCGCCTCTCTCTCACTCTCTCTCTCTTTCTCTCGCTCTCACTCTCTCCCTCCCTCCCCCTCTCTCTCTCTCTCTCTCTCTCTCTCTCTCTCTCTCTCTCTCTCTCTCTCCTATCGATCCGGAGCTAAAGTTACAAGGCATCGATACGGAATAAATCCAACACGCCATGCTATCTCCTCCGAAGTATTGAGAACAAAACACCAAACTAAGCGTTGCGTAAGTCACTCTAAGTCTCCCAGTTTGTTTACCGACCCTGTTTATGCATGCTCCTCTGTAAAGCTAGCCCAGTTAGCTGGGACTCGGAGTGGCCCACTCCATCTGCCGTTGTTGACAGACACTACAGAGAGGCGGCGCTCTCCAGCGCAGATATGAGCCAGGCTCAGCCCGCCGACTCGCTAAAGAGCGGCGACGCTGACAGGCAGACCACTTATCACCGGCCAGGACCACTCGGCACGGCGCTCCCAGCTGGGTCCCGACTGCGGCGCGACGCCGGCCGCCGGCTGAAAATTTGACGCCGCCGAAATAGCCCGCTGTCATGTGCCGAGAAGTGAGGTGGCCGGCACCGCGGCCCGTTTGATTTCACCGAGGAAGCAATACCAGCGACGACCAATCTTTTACCGCTGGCGGCGCGCCGGTGAGGCGACTCATCATGGCCGGCCGGAATGTCTGGGGAAATATAGCCGAGATCTACGTGGAAGCCGGGCTCGTTCGCGGCGCCCGTGAGGGGTCGGCGCGCAGAGCAGCGCAATTGGAGCAGAGCCGTGAGGGGTCGGCGTGCCTCCGCGGGACCGGGGACCTCCACCGAGCGGGTGCTTGTAGTCTGAGAACTGCGCCGGCCAATTAACTCTCATTATTTTTTCATAATTAGCAATACTAAGGATGTTTTACGATACATAGTACCTGAAAAGTCTACAGATACACGAAGATGACTTGTGGCTACTTCATCTCATTTCTATAACATCTTAGTGCTAAGCATAGACTATGTAAGCAGTAACAATGTTTTTTTTTTTAAATCCTCCACAGAATTCGTACGGCGCGCTGGCATTGAAACTAAGAACATTCGTAAGATACCACGAAAGTTCTCGTTCCTCTGTCAACAAGTTCTCGCTTATCTCCCAACTAGCACCGGCGTGCCGCCAAATCGGCCAACTTGCCGCGTCCAGGTTCATAAGTTCCAGAGAGACTCCGTGGCGACCCAACAACATGTTTACCTGAGTCGATCCTCAAACCGCGGGCCAAACCCGCGTCGAATAACACTAGCCTGCGCGGCCCAGACAGTGCACGCATTGATTGCGCAGCTGTAATGGCCCCCGGTCGCACGGTCCTCGCTCAATAAAGCACGTCCTAAGTCGCGCTGTCCTGCCTTAGGTATAGGGTGGTGTTTGGTTTGACAGTTTTGGATTTGACAGGGTTGACAGTGCGCATCACAAACAGCTCTGGATCATCGGTGAGCAGCTGGCGCTGGGGTTACACTGCGTGTACCGCGGTCGGTTCATCCCCCTGCGCACTAGGTGTGTCCACAGTGCGACGTGTCGTGACACCGGCCGACCGGGACCTATTGGATTGACATCACGCCAGCGTGAATAATACACGGGTCTGATTAGGGTGTGCTGCCCCGCCGATACGTCCGGTAATCGTCCACGACATGGCAGGTATGAGCCACCGTCGGCGGCGCTGTAGGTCGCAGGACAGGGCAGAGTGCGTCAATGGAGGACCTATGCGCTTACCTATCCTCTGATGTCCTCAGTGCTTACGATATACTGAAGGTCAAATCATTCATACAGTAAATCGCATTCACATTACAATGAACGTTGAACAGTGAAGGATCTGTGTAGCGACATCTCTGTGGCGTTGATGTAGTGTGAGTGTATAGGCTGCGCCGGCGGACGCGGGTGTGCGGCGGCGCAGTATCCTGAATCCTAATGTTACAATAGCATTGGTCCCTTCAGTTCAGACTTCAGTCAGACTCTGGGTTATGCAGTCTGCACTGCGGTGGCGTGAATCTACAGATTACGCCGTGCATTCTGTTCAAATGCATCTAAATTTTGTCCTTATTTTTTTTATCCTCTAAATAAGCTCAGCTACCTATATTCGCATAGCCAATTCTTAAATGTCTCACAACTTTAAATGGATTCACCGTATGTGCTTCTAGCCTGCTCTTGACATCAGTATGACACATATCCCTGTCCCCACGCTCGGATTGAGGCAGTATTTGTCATTTCCCAGTCGACATGTCCCAATTAATGTCGCCGCATGTCCGTCGATCGGCAGTGGTGCCCGGAAGGCGAGCAGGCGCGCAGTCACGTCCGGCGATTGATTGGTCGGTGACGGCGGCGGCGGGCCGGCCAAACGGGGTATTCGGGTCACCGGTGGCGGTCCTCATCGACCGGCCCTGCACCTGGCCGGACCGGCGGCACCGCCCGCCGCCCGCTGCCGCCCGCCGCCCGCCAGCACCGCCCGCCGCCCGCCAGCACCGCCCGCCGCCCGCCAGCACCGCCCGCCGCCCGCCAGCACCGCCCGCCAGCACCGCCCGCCGCCCGCTGCCGCCCGCCAGCACCGCCCGCCGCCCGCTGCCGCCGCGCCGGCCGGCCAGACGGCCGCTCGATACAGGGGGCTCAGCCCGCGGCTATGGAAGATAGCGCTGAGGACGAACTAAAGCGAGACGGCCGCAGAAAACACCTGTTGAAGGCGTTTTGACATCCACGTCTGTATGGTCTATCTTACGAATCAATTTGGCCACTTCTGCGCTGGAAATATGGTTGAAGCGTCGCTGTCAGCGTGAATTTGCCAATAGAATTTCGTCTGTGTCAAAAATGGAAAGCACTTTCCCGCTAAAAATAACGCATAAAAACGAACTCGCTTTCAAGCGCCTATGCATACCTGTAATGGCAAATACATGACCTTTGTGAATTATCAGATCGATCACAAATGACAAATTGAACCACAACTATGCATTGCAGGGCCACAAGGCTATATACCACACTTGTAGCTGGTCAATAGGACGCCAGTCCGAAGCCCTGTAAAACCGCCGGGCGGCCGGTAGCATCCCTTTGTGGAGGTCGGGCCGGCGGACCGCGTGACCGGGGCCAGTATCGGCGGCCGTTCGGTCGGCCGGGCGGTGATTACCGCGAGGCGTTGGCGGTCTCTGACGAGGCTCTCCAGCGGCGATCGACTGCCGCCGGCCGCTGGTCACGAGCGCCGGAACTGACGCAGGCCCGACCGACCGACCCTCTGACCGTCACCCTCCCCACTGACCCATCGGACGGTCAGAGAACACGCCACAGGGCCCCTCTGACCCAGACAACACGTCATAGGGCCTCTCTGACCCAGAGAGCACGCCATAGGGCCCCTCTGACCCAGAGAACATGTCATAGAGCCCCTCTAACCCAGAGAACACGTCATAGGCCCCTCTGACCCAGAGAGCACGTCATAGGGCCCCTCTGAGCCAGAGAACACGCCATAGGGCTCCTCTGACCCACCGACTGACACGAGGAGAGTCATAGGGACCCCACTGACACACCGACCGACCTACATCACACGCCGTAAGGCCCCTCGACCGGTCATCTGATAGCCTGGGTACGCCACACAACTTCTATAGTCTGTCAGCTGATCCCCCTGAGCAGATCCTTGACATTTCTGGCAGCCGTCGGGTCCGACCTTCCCTGACACGCAATGTGCCTTCTAGATCCAAGCAATCTTCATGATCCTACTAAATAATTACTGTAGCTATTTGTACTTCTTTAGTCGGTAAAATATCACAACATTTAACATGTCTCACATACCCGAGAATGTCCTCAGATAAAGAATTAACACTTCCAGGAGCACTGCAAACATAACCAACCACTTAGTCTTTTCACCGAAAACAAAGGCTGCCGCATCGCTGACTTTGAACCACACAATTAGTCTGAAGCCAATTAAACTTTAAAGTGATGACTGTCGTGTCCAGATCTGCACCGTCTCGGACCGGTGGCGCCGGCTGAACATCGGGCCCAGCCCCGTTCAATCAAATTCCCCGAGCGCTTGAAAGCACCGCTATTGGCTCTTAATCAGTAAGTGTGCCCGCCGCAGTGTGTCTACTCACTCCAGCCCTGGGCGATTCACTTGTTAGCCGATAAGGACAGGGATCAATTCAGAGGCGTGCTCCGGAAAAGAAGTTGATCGGGCAGCTGCGTGGATATTTTTTTAGGTGAACAGATTGCTAAGGGACCTTTTAGGCTAAATGTTGCAGGGCTGCCATTGACGTGACGCAGCTTCTCTCTTCATTTGAGTAATTCCGTCGCTGAGTGCGCCACTGCCAAGTGCATGCCCTTTGCTAACCTCCACGAGGCTAGACGTTCGCTTGGCACCAGACGGAACTATCAAGATGAATCGCAGTCCGAACAGAACATGGAAATCGAACTGTATAAATCATAGACACGAAATGGAATCGCAAGAATAATAGCGACGATATAAAACTAAAGTAAGTAAAATACCTAAGTGACATCTTGTCGACACGCTCCCTAACCTTGCCTCTAGGTGTATATCCCTCCTTCCCTCCCTCCTCTCTCTCCCTCTCTCTCTCTCTCTCTCTCTCTCTCTCTCCTCTCTCTCTCCCTCTCTATCTATCTCTCTCCCTCTCTCTCTTCCTCTCTCCCTCCCTCTCTCTCTCACTCTCGCGCTCTCTCTTTCTCTCTCTCCTCTCTCTCTCCTCTCTCTATCTATTTCCCTCTCTCTCTCTATCTATCTCTCTCCCTCTCTCTCTCTCTCTGCTCTCTTTGCTTTTTCAATTTGAACTAATCAACTCAGATGGCAAAACCTGGGCGCTGAACACATTCAAAAAGGATATTTTTCTCCACAACGTCTCCAACACTACCTCATGCATGCACAGTGCACACACACGAGCCGCACGGTGGGCGGCACTGACCTGGGTGTAGGTCATCCAGCAACACGGCTCGACCTGGTTCGAGTCGAGGCCCCAGAACTCGAGCTCCTCTTCAAACAGAGGGCCGCAGACGTCCGTCGGGTAGTGGAGCTTGCCAGTCCGATAGTAGTTGAGCACCTGACGAACCAACAGGCATCGAGTCAATGGCGAACGGCATTCAGAACGAGGGAATGTGTGGTGGAGTTATTGCAATGTCAGTAAACCAGCTGGGTTATTGGCTCATCAATTATTGCGGACCATTAAAAAGTTTCAGTCATTTTTCTGTTTGGAATTGATTTGTCTATCGATCGTTTTTCTGTGAAGGTAACAGATGCAGTACCACACGTAAACGCCATCGTTTTATAATATTATCGTATATGTAGGCATCAGCGGTAGCCGTCAAAGTGACATCGATCACCAGGTGAACTGCCGACCCTGCACGGGCTGGCCGGCCGCGCCGCCACATCAGCAGGGTTCGCGGAGAAGGCTGCACATGGCCTGATGTGCCCGCCGCGCCCGTTCGGCTCGTCCCGGTGTCCGGCGTCCGTTGGCCGCACGCCTTGGCACCGGCTCACGGGAAAATGGCCAAACGGATAATCACAAAGCGTTGATGACTATTGGGTATATGTGCGCCTGCCAAGTTTGGCCAGAATGTCCCGAAGACGTTTGAGAGCATATGACCTGCTTCCGGGTCGTTATGGTTTAATGACGTCTGAGTATCGATAATGATGGCGAGAGGCTGCGATACATTATTCGTTTTTACTGGAATCGATATCACCTCCATAACATATCGGTAAACCATATGCTCATTTCACGTCTGTTTCGTTACGACCTCACTGAAATCATTGTTCTGTGGTGTTGGACAAATATATGCTCAGCCGTATGATAAGGTGATTCAATTTTCGACTGACTGATGGTAGGGCTCCTTTGGGAATGTCAACAACCCCCAAGAGATGCATAGCATTACCGGTTTTGACCTCGCTCGTCCTTTGCCGAGCTCGGAAAATCATTCGAGCAGCCATTGTAAATCTCTTTTTCCGCTCATTTTGTTATCTGCGCCGCGTGGCGTGATGTTTCCAATCTACGATATTGGCTGGGGCGTGCGAATGACAGGCCCCGCGTGTGCTTTTATCAGTCGCACACGATAGCACACGTCCGCTCGAAAAGAACCAGACGGCTGTTTTCGTTAGAGCCAGCCTGCCAATGCGTCTGACAAAATGAGGAAATAATTGATTTAATCTGATCAAAGCGTCAATGCAATGAAGCTTAATGATAATGCAGCTACCATAACCTGACGTCGCACACGTCTTCGTGTTCCCGCTGATTCATTGGAGCTTGGCGTCATGCGCTTTCCTTCGCCGAACCACCGACGGGCAGTCTCAATATTATGAGAGGCGCGGTCGCGCACGGGTGGGCTCTGCGACCCGGCACGGGAGCAGGCAGAGACGACGGAACACGTCATCGCCGCGTAAAGGCTGAGCTCGCCGCGGGAGACCGGGCTTCATGACCCAAACAGAGGCCGTCTAACTAGGCGATGGCTGTCGTAAAATACGTCAGCACCACGCGAACGGTTATTAGAAATCGCTTCTCGGACATGGTGAGCTTCTTTGTTTATGTTCGTGTTTTGGTTATTTTGGAGAGAACATCAATAGGCTAATAAAACGACAGTTACAAGACGACGTGCGGTAAACTGTCGCGTGATTCGTGCAGTCTTACCTGTGCAAATACTCCCGGATGCCGATCAAAGAAATATTCATTTAAAATAGGGTCGTAGTTTGCTAGTGCTTCAGTTAACCTGCAAAAATAGGAGACTGTTAGAATAGTGTTCTAGCTAAAAAAGATAACTAATTTGTGCTTATGGTATTTATATATTGAAGAAGAATATTATTTCTATAAAACGAACTTTTTCGGTATTGACACATTTGCTTGGCATTAATGGAATAACACGAAAAAAATGTGCATAACAGTAAAATCAGACGCAGTAACCTTCTCGGAGTTATAATATTTATTTATTAATTCTCAATACGGTTTCGCTTTCAAAACCTTCTTACCAGCGACACAAAGCGCAAGCTATGTAACTAGATTTCGCTGTCGGTGATTCCCTTAAGCTAGGGTGGTTTGCATACATTCCCTCTATTCAGTTTAACCAACCGTTTAACGTGATCTGCTGTCGCGGTAAGAAATGTGATATCCAAACGAAGCGAAAAGCCCGCCTTGGCCAGCTAATGGCGTCGGATCTTCACATCAAGAGGCATCTGTTGATTCAGAGCCGGTTAGGACGGTGTGGTCACGGTCTCTGCAGGGTTTCCTCTGCACGGTCACGGCCTCCGCGACAGGTCGTCACAGCGAGCACTAGCCGAGCGTCGGCATCGCCGATTTGGGGACGCAAAACTCAAACGACGGCTACTTGTTGCTGTTTCGTCCCCCTGACCGTGCTTAATCCACCTATTATTGGACTTTCTGTCAGAAATTTATGCAGTAAACGATGAACGGATAGATGTGGCCAGAAGGAAGAACCTTGGCGCTTAAGTGCAACTAGTGGACACACGGATGGGGATGCGCAAGTAAACCTTTCAAAACTTAAATGGGCGGTGTTGTCTTTAAACAAAACTTAAAAAAAAAAACTTTTTAAAGAAATGAACAATAAATGAAGCTAAGACTACATACTTTCATCTGATGGTCTCACTCGATACGATGAAACGGATGAAGTTTGCAGCCACGTTCACAAAGCCACCTGACATCCAAAGACTCTCAGATTTCGTCCGTTCAAGCATTGATCCCAACAGATCACAAAGGGCTATTACATAACAACTGGCGAAATGTTTGGCGGCTCGTCAAAGACCCTTGGATTCACACAGCAGTTGGCGACAGAGACTCTGAGGTGAGGTCTGTCGCTATCTGCAGGTTGTAAGATCATCGAATTCTGAATGAAAGTACTGGCACCTTACCCGAGTCAAGCTACCGAGTCTTTGACTCGGTAGTTTCACTAGCATTGAATATCGACTGCTAATCAATAAAATAAAAATGACATTTATTTATCTATCATCACTGATTTCACAGATCCATGGCTCGAATGGACGCTCCCCCCCCCCCCCTACAAAGCTGCACAGTTTTCTGCACAGTGTTCTGCAGCTGCACATATCGTGCAAAATGCACAATGCACCTACCTGGAGAGTCGGGTGGCCGGAATCTTTTTGAGCGTGGCCTTGTAAGTTTCATGCCGGATGCCGCCCACGTTGAGGACGACCCTGTTTTCAGCGTCCATGGCGGCTGGCGGGGCGCCCCATGCTGGTTCACGAACGCCGCACGGCTGTCATTTCCCTGCCGGATAGAAACACACTGTCATTTCCCTGCCGGATAGAAACACACTGTCATTTCCCTGCCGGATGGAAACACATTAGCTGTCAGGTAGTGTAAGAATAACGAAACACAGTGGTTGGAGGTCTATCCAATTAGTAGATCAATGCTCTATGTATTGTTCTATCCTATGAAGAAGCGCCTGATTACTACCTGTACTGACGTCTAGCTACTCACACAGCTCATCTCACCGCTCTCTCGATGGAATCTTTTTAAAATTAGCCTCCCATATCCCTTGATAAGACGAGTTTGCATAGCGTCGTGTGCGTCCCATTGGATCGATGCTGACGCCCACAAGCGGCCGTTCAATTAACACTTCTGCACGTGAAGGCACACGCTGACGCAAGTTTGTTAACCGCACAATCTGCACTCACTGCAGTGTTGAGAGGGGATAGAACGGTGGTCATATTGAACTAGAACTGCCGAGAAACACTGCCACAGAATGTGAGGCCGAAGGACTTGTGCTGTCGCTAGGAGCGGCTTGTGCCGACACCTGTGCGGCTTGTGCTGCCGTTTGGAGCGGCTTGTTCTGCCAGCTGTGCGGTTTGTGCCGACAATTGGGGCCGCCGGTGACCTGGCATTGTCAGGTGGTTGATGACAGCGGATGTCACCGGGTGTCTGACACAAGCGATAGCCTCAGACCCGACAGACAGGTGTGGGAGGGGGAATGTCTCATCTCCGCCGCGGGAGATACATACACGTGAACAGAGAGGGTCGCCAGAGGCCGCCGACCTACTGTCTGAATGTCTCCGAGTTAACAAACCGACAAATGCTCCGAATGCCGCGACACTGGGCGCCGCGAAACTATCCGCTAATTGGTCCCATTCGGTGTCTCGTCGGTCACGTGGTGGGGCGCGCTCTGTCTGCGGTAGAGAGAGCAAAAGCGGAGAGAGCAAAACTTCGCAGGACGTGAGCGGGACCCTGAAAACTCTCTGTGATCTATGTGATGTCTGAACTTCGTAACATACGACTGGAATCAAACGTGCAGAATATCGGTAGTTGCGTCATTTGCTGAAGGAATATCATTTGATCTACTAATTACCGTTTATTAAAATTATTGTAATTCACCTTCGTGGATTCAGCAAGCATGGGTACGGCCCTTCAGCAAAAGAGTGGTTGGTTAGCCTATGTGCTTTTGGTGTAATAACTTTGAATGACAGAGACACTCCTGTAAAATGACTCAAAAGAAATGAGAAGAGGGTTCGTGCACACACTTCGGCAATGGTTTTCAACAGCCATTAGACGCATTAATCAATGCAGATCGCTTATTGTGATGTTGGCAACCAACCACTTAATACCTGGAGGGCCGTACATTCAAACAATAACAATTAAAATATCGAGGTTGGTGTTTTCTTCGGGTAAATAATGCGAAAAACCGCTTGATGATTTTTGTTTTCATCCAAAAGCAGTGTTTGGAAATAATGAAGCACTCGAATGGTTCATGCTCTGTAGAAGTTCGTTTCACCGATATTAGATGAACTTGGACCAGCTAGTATGTTTTAAACTATATATAAATTTTCTTTTCGGGACAATGATTCAGGGATGGGTGAGAGAGAGAGAGAGAGAGAGAGAGAGAGAGAGAGAGAGAGAGAGAGAGAGAGAGAGAGAGAGAGAGAGAGAGAGAGAGAGAGAGAGAGAGCGAGAGCGAGAGAGAGAGAGAGAGAGAGAGAGAGAGAGAGAGAGAGAGAGAGAGAGAGATTCTCAACTTCAGGATGACCGACTACAGAATGCTGAGCAGGAGTCGGATCGGGAACCACGTGTCCAGGAGTCGCCAGACGTTATGTTGTTAAAAAGTTTCGACAGCATAGAAAACCCAATTGTGAGGGACAGGGCTTGCAATGATCGACCCCTAGCTCGGAGGCGATCATTCAGTCTGATCAAATATTTTCAGTTGCTGAAAGGGAAGATGCAATTAAATTCCAGTCCTAAGTTTACATTCATTTTTTAAAGTGTCGAAGTCGACTAAAGGTAGGCTGTGAGGTTAATCCCCTCTCCCTCTTATGTTGGAAACTACATACACCGTCCACTTCTTATGCACCTGTGTGTGTGTATGCTTTTTTTGCGAATGCTATTAGCTTCCAATACATCGTGTGACTGGCGTGTCATTTCACGCTCCTGACTACGGGCATCTCCTCCTTGTAAATCTGATAGCGCAGCAAAAACACCGCCGTCGCCTCGGGCACTGTTCGGTGCGCCCTGGCGGCGGCAGGTGCGTCTGCCGGGCCCGCTCTCTGTGTGTCCGTCCGCCCGCCGGCAGGACGTCTGTGTAACCGGCGCCATTGTGGCCGCCACAATGGCCAGAGAGCGCGCTGTGGGGACACACATTCAGCCGGTGTCGCGCCGGCGCTCGATGGCCAGCGCGCTGCCAGAGGACGGCCGCCTATCGGCCTCTTCATCAGCGACGGAGTGCAGGCCGGGCCGCAGTATCATTGCCTTCCCGGTCACGGCCAGGGGCGCTGATTTGCGGCATGCCTCGTGCCCCGGTCAATGGCATGGGACGGGACACGACCCATGAGTAGTCGGTGGGATAGAAAAGATTCCAGGTGGGTTGGGCGAGACAGAGAAGGTCCAAAGATGCTCGAGAATTGAAAAAGTCGAAACTCGGAACCGGGCTATATTTATCTATTTGTCTATATTCTTTCCCTCCTCTCTCTCCCTCTCTCTCTCTCTCTCTCTCTCTCTCTCTCTTTCTCTCTATCTCTATCTCTATCTCTCCCTCCCTACCTCCCCCTCTCTCTCTCTCTCACACTCACTCACTCTTTCACTCTCTCGCATCGCTATTCAATTCTTTCTGTTTGCCTGTGCATTCATTCCAAATCGTCGCCATCTTGCTTCCGTCTAGGACGAACAGAATGTCGTAGATCGTGCGACCTTTACACTGTACAGCCCATTGTACCCATAACGTGATTTGTTAACATACTTTGCACATAATTGTGTTTAATTTGTGGGAGTAATATTCTTCAGTACATCCCTAACTAGGACCACAACACACGAGACATGCGTGACAACACATTTCATTTGTTATTTGCCGGTTGTATGAACAGGACCGTTGTTGTCGCCATTATTTCATTTAGCAGTCAACACAAAAAGTTAGCATTATACAACAGACCAGTTTATAATTGGTGCAGCACAACCAAACTTTTCTACGAAGTAAATATGCAGCACTCAGCAGAAGCACTAAAATTAATAATCATTGCTTATGACTTTGCAGAAACAATTGATAACTATGTCGTCCTGACAATCACCCGCGATGGCGCCTATCCGCACGTTCCCTGGCTACAATGTCAGCCCCTCTGAAGACTGCCGTGGAGCCCCGGATGGCGGTCGGCCGCGCTGGCCCACTCTAATTTGTATGCCGACGGGGCGCGACACCGATCGGTACGAATGGAAAGACGGGGAGGGGATGTGTTAGAGAGGAGAGGGACAGAAGTGGGAGAAGGAGGGGAGGGCATAAGCAGGAACACGAGGAAAAAAAGTGTTGAAAAGTGTGGGTGTAGCGAATAAAAGAAGTTCTCTGACAAGAATGAATAGAAATTGGAGCGGCAAGAACCACACCACTATTTTGTGTATGCTCCAGTAGCTGAAGGGTATTTCTGTGGGCTGTAAGGCCAGTCCTCCAGTTTTCCTCCATCTTACATCCATGGGAATATCAGCAGCACCATTCCCCTCCCTCCTCCCCGCCGGGTGGGGGGGGGAGGTGGGGGACAAGGATTGGAGGAGGGGGCGAGTCTCATCAGCCGGCGGACCCCAGGGGACAGCGGTCCGGTCGGGCCGAGCTGATAGGCTGGATCGAGAGGTACAGATACGCGCTCCTGGACAAAAGGGAGGCGTGCAGAAAACCGAGTACCGTTACTGTGCCGTGTTTGCTTATATCGGCTCAGAACCAACAACTATAGGCACGGGCGTTTATAATCCTGAGAAAATGTGCCTACGGGGATATTGTTTTGAATGTCGATGAGGATATTTGCAGACAAGCTGAATTTTGAGGAGGCTCAAGAGCCATAAAAATAAGGCCGGAAACCCGATTTCCGGACGGAGCCTGAGAGCGACGGTCGAGGGGCTTTTAGAAAGTGGGTCGTGAGGATCTGGGAAGAGGTAAGAAAATAGAAATGTGTGGGGAGCCTGAATGCTCCTCGAGTTTGGGAGCGAGCCAGCACTAAATCTGTGGAGTTTGGGTGTATGGTTTCAGATAGACGGTCGGTAACGGCAGATAGACGATCTGCAATTACCGATGGAGTGCCGGAAGTTTCAGCTGGACTGCTGGAGCCGGGGGCGGCAGATAGACGGCCGGCAGATCGGCAGTACTGCGTCTTTCCGGCGCTCGGTCGTCCGCCCGAGGCCCGGAGGCAGATGGATGGGAGGGGGCGGGAGGGGAGAGGGGTGGCCAGCGGTGGGGCTGCGAGCGGAGATGGGCTTGAGATGGAGCTGCTGCTGGGCTGGGTGAGAGCCCGGCGCGTCGCGGCGGGCGAACGTAGTGAGCGGCCGGAGCTGACGGTCAGTAGGCCAATAACCCACCGGTTTTACTTGGTTTAGATGCTTTGTTTGATCGACTGAGCGGTTCGGTTTGCACAAATTTGCATCCGCCCTGTAAGAATAATACACAATGTCCATATATTACAGTGTTCCTAGAATACTGCGTATGTATTTATGTCATGGTTCATAAGTTTGCGGCAACTTTGTCCAAGGTATAATCACAAGTTTGGTTCCAGACCAAACTTCGTGTGCTTAGAAAATATAATACAAATTCCTGCGGGAGAGTAACTTTGCTCTGTCAAGTTTAATAATTCTTAACCACGATCACGGTACATTAAATCAGTCTGGAGATCGAACAAGAATAGGTAATTGACACGATGCAATGGCCCTTGTGATCTTAGTGACCCTATAACGTTAACTCATGAATGACCGCGGTGATAGATCAGCGTGCCACTTTTTGCTCGAAGATGACTTCTTAAAAGCTTGACGCTGGGTCGCCATGGCTGAGAGAGTTGCAAAGAGTACATAGACCAAACCGGTGGGTGAACGACAGAAGCGGCGCACTGTTCAGTATAGCACCAATACGCACAGCATACCTACCAACGTAATGCAGCGCAGTGTAAGGCGGCGCAGTATACCACCACGGCGCCGTGTAGAGCGGCACAGCATACCACCACGGCGCCGTGTAGAGCGGCACAGTATACCACCACGGCGCGCAGTGTAAGGCGGCACAGTATACCACCACGGCGCGCAGTGTAAGGCGGCACAGTATACCACCACGGCGCGCAGTGTAAGGCGGCACAGTATACCACCACGGGGCGCGGTGTAAGGCGGCACAGTATACCACCATGGCTTTGGTGGCACAGCTTTGCCCCCGTGTGCGGGGGCAAAGCTCCTTCCAGCAGAGGCAGTTCACTATGAATGTCGAATTTCTTGGGCAGCTTCATCCCTTCACACTAGCCACCTTCGGAGCACATCTGTTACGGCGTCAGAGGGGCTGCGGCCGCCCTCCACCTGGACGGAATGGCTGCTCTCCGGACAACACAAGATGGATTACCTGACCAGCACCGCCTCGAACTATCCACACGGGAGATAGGGGCTCCCTGGGCGGCAGTGGCACTGATAGAGAACAGGAAACGTTCGCCACTCCTGTTTTTTTTTGTGCTGCTCCCCTAGACTTCGGAGGGGTGGTTTGAGATATGTTTGTTGTCTCTTTTGGTAGCACGCCATTTTGATGTTCGCTAAGGAAACGGTAAAAATGTCATCAGACAATAGTTTGAAAATAAATTAGGCGAGGATTTAGCGATACAGTACACTGTGATATGACATGTTTTAACAGGCTGATCATTTAATAGAAGGCTGCTGAAGTTTATGCGAATTTATCAAATGGCCTGCTAAATATTCACATTACAATAATAACTCACAGGAACCTCACTTCCAAGAAGGAGAAGTTTTGTGTAAAAGCACCGGTGCTAATGAGTACGGCATTAGCGTTAGGCGAAGCATGGATAATAGCATGTATTTAACGAAATAATTAAATATGAAAGGAACGCGGTAGAATGAGGATTCGGTTGATGGCATTTAAAAGTGTTACTGGACAGTCTGTCAATAAAACCTCCTTACTCTCCACGCAGTAACCGTTTGATCTCCCCTGGTCGTTTTTTTTTTTTTTTTGCCCGTATTTCAGCACCAGTGAGCTGGTGGGCCTCCATCGCACCGAGCCGTGGCCGGGTGGGTGACCGGCCGCCGCGCCCGGGGCGGTGTTTTGACACAGAATTGGTATTGATCGACCACAGAGGCGACTGGACCGGCCGCCCCCCCCCCCACCCCCTCACACATACACGCACACAGACAGACACACCTACACACACACCGGAGTGGGAACGGGCGCCGGCTCACACGCGTTGAGGGAAGTAAAACCAATCGCTCAGTTGACTAGGCTTGATTCTTACCACGAACTGACATTCAGATGTTATTTTATGATGGAACGATTTTTTAGAAGAAGACATACTAAAAAAGACATGATACATAAGAGATCATTGTCATGACGAGTAAAAGAAAGATGCAATCCAAACCAGTGCTAAAATTGATTGGATCCGTTGGGTTAGTGTTCTGTGTTTATCGGTCTGCCGCCAATGAATCAACCAGGAATCATTGACAAAGTCGTTATCTGTAATTTTACGACCTGTCTAAGTCAACATATACAGATGCCCACCATGAATCCGTTGTCAGCGTCTGTCCAGCGCCAGTTCTGGGCAGTGTCAGTCTAGAAATCAATGACAATCAATGCTTTTTCCCTTAGAGTGACTACTGTCCTCATTTAATATACCATTTGTGTGAAGTCATTTGGCTGTCCGCAATATCTATCGTAAACTGATCATGTGGGATCCTACAAAACCAGATGCAAGACAAATTGCAAAACAAAATGTTTGATGGAAAAAAAGTTTGATGTTTGATTTGTTTGATTTGTTTGGAAAAAGTTTGATTTGTCTGGCAAAAATGTTTGATGCAGAAGAACGGCAGGATGGTAAAAGCATTCTGCTACATTTGTTTTTATCCCGTCTCATCAGTTATCCCATTGGTCTCCAAGTAAAAGTCAGCGCAGCGCGCCTACTGCGCTCTAGGAGTCCGGCTCTCGGCCGGTTCAGCCTCTGGGCCCGTTTTGCCTCTGACGGAGTTTCCGGTCGGAGCCGGATCGCCCCGGGGCCCGTGACGGGGGGTATTTCTGCTCCCCGGACGGTTTCATACCGGTTTGATGGTGGCAGAGACCGCCAGGGACGCGGTAAACAAGCTCCGCCGTGGCAACCGGCGCCTGTGTATGGCGAGAGCGAGCTACAAACCGCCCACCCCGGCAGCATCCTGCCCCCAGGCGGAAAGGAAACAAACACAAGACCTTCCCGCAGCCGTTCGGTGGCCGGTTGATGGTTTATTATTGGCGCCAGTGGACCACACGCCCTGTGACTGGGAAGAGAACGAAATGTTCGTGGAAATATTATAGATTATGAATCAGGTCTACTGGAATCGTACCCGATATGTGGATGTGAAACAAGTCCTGAAATATTTTACTTTGATGCCAGCTATAGTTGTCATCAAGTCATGACGCAGCAGCTATGAAACGAAGCTCGCATTTTTCACGAGCACATTGCAGCTGGACCTATGTACTTATAGCTTTCTTCCCACATCCCTATTTACGGCATTTCCAGAAAACTTGATAT
Organism: Amphibalanus amphitrite; assembly: GCF_019059575.1. Classification (NCBI taxonomy): domain Eukaryota; kingdom Metazoa; phylum Arthropoda; class Thecostraca; order Balanomorpha; family Balanidae; genus Amphibalanus; species Amphibalanus amphitrite. The sequence continues at coordinate 3,159 of NW_024882509.1, read as the reverse complement.
TTATAATTAATCATGACATGGCATTTATAGATGAAATCCTTTAAAGAATGCTACTTAGTTCTTGAAAAAGGGTATCGTTGTTGCGTTGAAGTGCAGAAGTGTCCAGCTGCCATATCCTGCGCCCCGTTGGGGTCTGCCGAGCAACGCGCCCTGCTGGGGGGGGGGGCAATTTGCCTCCCCTAAGATCTCGAGAACCACGCAACATAGCGACAAGCGGCAAACGGTGTTGGATAGCCCCAACAGGGAACTACCTTGTGACCCAATTTCATTGACCTAGGTCAAACCAATGACGTCACAGGTCAGGTCAAATGTCGAATTTTCACCGTTTACAGGCATTTCAAGAAATCCGTTGTAAAATCGAGTAAAATGCATTTCATTGAAAATCATCGATGGGGAAATGTTCGTCAGAGACACAGAGGTCAGGTCATTGAGGGTCACAATATGAAAACATCATGTGATGCATGTTTTATGGTCCATTTTATATGTCAAATACGATTATGTGGGTCAGGGCAGCCTTTGGGGTCAGTTTAGATTATGTTCTGGTGAAGGTCAGGTGAAGGTCAGGTCAAGACCAGGTCAAATTAGGTCAAATTTCAAGGTTGATATTTTTGTATAAAATGGGTATTTTTGAAATTCGGAATAAATTGTATTTTTGCGTTTTTTTAATATTTTTTTGAATTTTTGGTGTCAAAATCCCAAAATTTTGAAGATAGCAGTTTTGTAGCGACGCCTTTTGTCTACATGACCATATAAAGAACTTTGAAATTGCTTGATAACTGTAGCTTTTGTAAGCGTTTCAAGATTTCATGTTTTTTGCTCATTTTTGCTCGAGCATGACCTCAGTTTGACCTCAATAACTCCTGACCTAAGGTGACTTAAGACTTAAAAGTTTGTGTGAAGGTGTCAAATTGATGCCCGGGAAGGTACTGAAAATTTGGCGGCGCTGCGCGCCGCCGTTTTCTTGCTATTTAGGAAAAACCACAGGGGGGCCAAATTGCCCCCCCAGCGGGGCGAGGGATATTACGGACGCTGTGACGTCATATGACGTAAGATGTCTGTCAGCTGACGTCAGCCGACCGTCAGTTCACGCGCCACTGATGCTGCGGTTTTTCTGCGCCCGTCACGCCGGATGCGTGCGAAGGCCGAACGTCAGTGCCTAACCGCGCTTGAAGGCGCCCCTGTAATGCATTGCTTTGTCAGACCAGAGAGAGAAAAAGAAAGATTTCCAGAACAGAGACAACCATGGTTAATAGTTTCATATTACGCGCCAATAGGTACTATATTTTTATTTGAGAGACAATACTGTTGTAATAAAGCTGTCAATGATACTTTTGATGTGGGAAAGCATGGCCTTTTGCATCAAATATATGCAACGCAGGCAGATTGTCAGGAGGCTGCTGAAAATCTGTACCGGCGATTGGCTCTTTACGTATGGCAGAATATTGAAATGTATTCAGTTGCATCAGCCTCATATCCGCATATTCTCCAAAGGCTGCTGCGGGGAGCATAGGTAGCATTATTTTTTAGATTAAACTTGGTGCAAGACCTACTTTAAACCTGTTGTTTTCCATGCAATGAATCGAAAAGAAATGGAAGGCTCTCCCCGTCACAGCATGAAGGGCGAATTTTAACCTAAATACATACATTATCTTATTACAGCGATTCATAACAGCTCAAATGACTTTGCCGTTCGAAATTATACTGGCCTCCCTCATGTTTTTGCCTACTGGGTCATCCGACGTTATTGCTTATTGCCGGGTTCTGTATTTACCGCCCTATCCATGCGCTCGGTTGGAAGAATTTAGTGACGAAGTTTTACGATCCGTAAAATCCCGGACCGGTGGTGCTCCCCGGGCCTGGAATATTCCGACAGCGGATCGGTATCGCATTCAGAGGGGAATTTCCCCAGCGCAGGAAAAAGGAGATATCAGTCTCCAAATAATGTTATATTGTCAGCAGCTCAACAAAAGGTTCAGTGGCCGTGGATCTCGGAGTGAATCGTGATTGAATCGGCAAGCGATATTTTTGTGTCATAACTAATAAGGATATTTTGCGTTACGGTAAATGCACAAGGTCCCGTGCAACGGACGGAACCAATACATGATTGAAGAAGAGCGTCCGAAAAAGCGGCTACGCTTTCAAAGTCGCTACTCGGTAATTGCTTTATTTCATTTCAATAGCCCCAACGTGTTCACAAATATGACTGCCTTGTTTCCCATCTAAATGCTTAAGTTCTAAAAAATAATGTTTGCGGAAACTGCTGCTTTTGGAGCGAGGATAGAATGGTATAATTTATTGTGAGGGCATTGTTATTCGTTGACCTGTCAAGAAGGATATTATTGCATTTCTTTTACCCAAAATGCGGTACTGATTACTTTCAAAGAAAGAAAACGTGTCAAGTCGAAGAAATAACATCGTTTTATTTTTTTTGTTAATGCAGGCCTACTGCAAATTGACTACGACTAAATCAGAAGTTCAGATATGCTAGCATCATAGAGGCAGTGCTGTGTGTAGTGTAAGAGGTGAAAGGAAGCCAGCCTCTGAGTCTGAAGGTCACACTTTTTACGCCTGCGTAATATCCAGGTATATCGAAGCTATCGACGACGTATCAACATTTTAGCTGATAGAATTACCATCAATGCAACCATACTTTTTCAATTTACATGTTCATCATCAATGGTGGGCATCATTTTCATACTTCTATACCTAGAAGATGAAAGTTTGAGGTTTTCAAAGTTGTTTTTGCCTTTTTGTATCAGAATATAACCGCTTATAATGCAGATACCCAGTGAACGGAAAGTGTCATGTCAACATTTTATAAAAGCATAGTTATTGCCGCGTCTCCCATTTATATAATAACCGTAATCATCGCTAGCGGCACCAAACAGGATTAAACCCGATTACAGCACTTAATCGCCAGCCGTGCTCATGTTACACGCAGCCTTCCGGTGGCGCTCTTTGCAAGCACCACTCCAGCTGATTGTGGTCTTATCTGGAGCTTTGGCCACTCGACCGGGTGCTTGACACCGAGCTGACTGCTCGACTCAGCGAGTCGCCCGGCTCGCCCGGCTCGACTGAGCGAGTCGCCCGGCCACCGACCGGCAGCCTGCCGTGTCGGCTCGGCGTACCTGGACGGCTCAGGTGACGCGGCGGGACGCG